>NW_027099760.1:0-221800 GCF_031753505.1 Anomalospiza imberbis | reverse complement strand
GGGTCGCTGTTCCAATACCTGGCTGCTGTCTCCCCATAGGGGGTGAACCCCAAAAAGTGCCCCACGTCGCAGTCGAACATCGCGTACTGCTCCCGATTGTAGATGAACCTGCTCAGGTACCTCACCTTCTCTGTGCCGTTCATGAAGTAACACTCGGACTTTCCCACGTACTGGAACACCCCTGTGTGTGCAGGACACAGGTCCGGGGGTGCCCCCCCAGCACGCCCAGAGCTCCGGGATCCACCCCGGATCCCCACTACACACCGCCCGTGGCCCAGGGCACCCATGGATCCCTCCTGCCCGAGCTGCCACTTCCTCTTTTCCACCCTTCCCCCATTTGCCCTTCCACATCCTCTCCCCTTCCACCTCCAACCTCTTCCCCACTCACTTTTAGGATCCCATTCTCCTCTTTCCCACCCTTTCCCACCCTTTTCTAACAATCCCCAGCCCCCCCTCCCGCTCAGTTTTGGGGTCCTAACCTCCCATTTTCCCTACTTTCCCACCCTCTCCCGACCCTTCCTCACCTGCCCCCAATCCTCAGCCCCTCCCGCTTTTCCTTTCGGGGTCCCCTCCTCCTCCTGCCCCTGCAATTTCGGGCTCCCACCGCCCCCTTTTCCCCATTCTCCCCCCTGTCCCACCGCCTCCCGCCCCCCCCGCTCTCCCGAGAGCTCCGCGCCCGCAGCCGGGGGGGCTCCCAGCACCACCAGTGCCACCAGTACGGCCCCAGCTGCCGCCACTCGCCCCATGGCCAGCGCCGCCCAGGGAGCACCAGCCCCAGAGCGGCCGCGCTGCGCTGGCAGCACCAGTCCGGAGCAGCGCGGGCTCAGCAGCGCCGCGCGCTCTCATTGGCTCCGAGCACTTTTGGGCACCGATTGCCGAGGCTCTGCCACACAACCGATGACTCCTCAACTCCTCGCGCTCCCATTGGCTGCAGCGCGTTTTGGCTGCGTTTGGATTGGCTGAGCGGTTCCGGGACGCTGCAGCCCCGGCTGGGGCTTTTCCAGGCCCGGGGAGCCTTGGGGCGCTGCGCAGCTGGGAGCTCAGCTGTGCCCAGAAATGTGTGCCCGGCTGCGCGGGGTCTCAGGGGTGCCCGTGGCGAGGGGTGACGCTGGCCCCATGCCAGGCACCCCCCAGAGCCGCTCTGTCCCTGCCCCCCGCAGCCGCACAGGGACAGCAAATGGAACCGAGGGTTCCTGCCTGGGGACAAGGAGCGGGAGAGATCCCTCAGCAAATCCGGCACGGGCACAACAGACCCGGCCCGGACACAGGGAGGGAATTTATTACCAACCAAATCACACCAGGACAAGGAGAGGGGAAAGAAATCTCTCCAACACCTTCCCCACACCCAACTGGGATCACCCAGAGCGGGGTCACCAGGGCTCTGCCCAACGGGGGTCACTGGGGATCATCCAACGTGGATCCTCCCATGGGGGATGGAGCTGGAGCAGCACACGAAGCTCTTCCTGCATTCTGGGCACTCACAGGGCCTCTCCCTGGTGTGGAAGTGCTGGTGAGTGACGATCTCTGAATTCCACCTGAAGCTCTTCTGACATTCCAAGCACTCATAGGGCCGTTCTCCAGTGTGGATCCTGTGGTGCTCGGTGAGGTCAGAGGTCCCACTGAAGCTCTCCCCACACTCCCCACACTCACAGGGCCTCTCCCCAGTGTGGGTGTTCTGGTGTTCCATCAGGGTGGAGCTGCAGCTGAAACCCTGCCCACATTCCAAGCACTTGTGGGGCTTCTCCCTGCCATGAGCCTTCTCCACCAGCTCCGAGCTCCTGACGGAACTCCGGCCACGTTCCTGGCTCAGGGGAGCTCTTTCATCCCAACAGCTCCCTGGGCTGGGTTTGCAGCCCCTCCTCCTGCAGGATCTCCAGGGCTTTTCCCCCTTCTCCATCCAGCCACAGCCTGGGAATGACAAATCCTGCTTTGGGGAAAACCAAGGTGGGAGCACCTTGGAGTAGAGGCTCCTCACTGCCCAAGACCATCCCTGGAACTCAGCAGGAGTCTTGTGTCCATGGAAATCTCCACTATATCAAGGTTCAGCCCAAAACAACTCTCCCAGGAGTTCCCGATCTCTGATCTCTCCACTTTTGGCGTTCCAGAGGTTTCCTTTCCTTGGGATGATGGGGGTCCAATGGCTCCAGGTGATCCCCCTTTTTTGGCGTCCTGCTTAGGGATGATCCAGGGGCTTTTGGGGGTCCATGGGGTCCCTTCTGCCTTGATGATCTACTTTGAGATCCCAGGGGTCCCAGGGCTCCCTCCTCTCCAGGCTCCCCCTCTTTCCAGCCAGCCGGGGTTCCCCCAGCTCCAGGATCACCCCTCTCTGCTCCCCCCACTCCGGGGGTCCCAGGGGTTCCTCTCCTCTGCTGCCCCGTGGGTCCCCAGGACTAATGTCCTCCCCCTGGTGACCCTGGGCAATGGTCACGTGGACTCCCAAAGATCCCCCCAAGGGGCTCAGCTTTGGGGTCCTGCAAGATCCAAACGCACACACACACACACACACAGAGAAAAAACCCTCCCAGGGTTTATTTGGGCCTCCCAGACAATATTTGGGGCTCAATTCCACAGTCTGCAAGCTCCAAACACGCCCCAATAAAAAAACCCTCTCAGGGACCCCCCGACAGTTTTGGGATGAGCTCACTCTCCCCTCTCACCTGCAGGATGAGCTGGGGGCGATGGTCCCGGGGCCAAGGGTACTGTGGCCACAGAGCTCACTGGAACCTCCTATTTCTCCTCATTTTCCTGCTCCTGCTCCTCCTCTTCCTGCTCCTCCTTTTCCTCTCTCCCTCCTCCTCCTCCTTCCTCATCCCACCTCCTGCCCAGTTCCTGCCTTCTCTATATTTAGAGTGGAGAACCTTGCTTGTTTTTAGAACGAGAACAAAGATCCCAGATGGAACACGGCTTGCTGGTTTTAGCCAGAAGTGTCAGTGACTAAAGGTCATGTTTGCTCTGCTTTGGTGCCGTCCTTGTTCCTCCTCAGTGTTCAGGCTGGGCTATGGGGTGTCCTTGTTTGCTGCATTTTCAGAGCTCCTCCTGGATCCTTTGGGCAACAGGCTGTGCCCTGGGAGGGTTCTTTGTGCTCCTTTGTGACACAGGAGAACCTTCCAGGCGGTTTCTGCGTGAGCTGCTGCTGTGATGTCACAGGAGCACTGCCACGTCCCCGAGGTGTTCCCGTTGCTGTGGCAAACAGAGGCCTCAGTGTCCAGAGTGGCTCTGGGCACTGCTCGTTGCCGGAGGATCCTCCTGCCCGAGGCATTCTCAGCAGCCAGCCCAGCCCTGACGGGTGTCCTTCTGTGCTTGCAGGGCTACAGTCTGCAGACGTGTGCAGCGCAGCCAAAATGATCCAGCACATGGCTGCTGCAGTTTGCACGCTGTACTCTGTGGCGTATGCGGGGTATTTTTTAACCCACTTGGCACGTAAGTCGAGGTTTTCCCTTGGTGCTGTGGCTTTGGGCTTGCTGTGTGCTTGCTGTTCTTCCTCTGGGCCTGAGCTGACTTTGTAACCAAATTGCCATGAAGACGCCATTGCTTTGGGAGAGCTCCTGGCAGCAGCTGCAGCTGGAAAAGGGGGTGTCTGCAGCCAGCGGGGCGTGCACAGCATTTGCAATGAGCCCTGGGGGGTTCTGTTCCCTCAAGCGGGGAGTCTGTGGCAGCAGAACCTGGAACTGCCTGTCCAGCCAAGAGCTGACCCAGCCCAGTATTTTGTGCTGTTCTCTTGCTGTGTGAAGGGACTGTGGCTCCTGGAGGGACGCTGTGAAAGCAAAATGCTCTCTCGGGGTTGCCTTGCTCTGGGGCATTTCCCACCACAGGCAGTTATTTTCCTGACAGCATCTGGTTCATGTTCCCTCTTCCCTTGCAGGGCACCTCATGAGTGGATCCCGAGCAGCTCCTCCTTCGGTGAGTGGGAAAGGAACCTTTGGTGTTTGGAATTGTGCAGCAAGTTGTGAGCTCGGCATGTGGCAGCCGAGTGCCAGCCTGGGAGGCTGAAGGAAAGTTCCTGCCAGTGTCCTTGCAGCAGCAAAGGGATCCCTGGGAGTTTTCTCCTTTTCTGCTGAAGAGCTTTTGAAGAGCTGCAGGTCTGGTTTTGCAGGCAGAGCATTGCTTGCTGGCTTTAGCCATGGTGGAATATGGAATTCCCAAGAATAAGGGGCAATGTGGACTTTAGCCCATTGTTAGTTTGAACAGCTCCGAACCCAATTTCTGCTTAGTGCAGCTGGATGTGCAGCTGAGGGTAAATAAGGTGATAACTGAGACAGAACTTCCCATCCCTCACGCTGCCGTCTGTCCACAGGGCACAAAAGCAGCACCAGCACCTCCTCTGGCTCCCTCTGCTTCCAAAGAGGAGGCCAAAGAGGAGGAAGGCAGCAGTGAGCTTCCCACTGTTCCAGGGGACGATGGTGAACGTCCCTCAGTGCCAGGAGATGACAATGAACTTCTCGCTGCTCTGGGAGACGAGGGCGAACATCCCGCACTGTGGGAACACAACGGCGAGGCTCCTGCGGTGTGGGACAAGGACAGTGGACATCTCCCGGTGTGGGACGAGGACAGAGGATATCCTGTGTCTTGGGAAGAGGAGGGTGAACTTCTCCCAGCATGGGAAGCGGACAGTGAACGTCCCCTGGCTTGGAAAGATGATGGCGAACCTGCAGCATTTTGGGAAGAGGACGGAGAAGCTCCCTGTGCTTGGGAAGAGGACACTGAACCTCCCTCGGCTGTGGGATCCTGGGCTGAACATTCTGACAGCAGCACAGCCCTGCAGCCAGAGGGGAGAGGGGAGTGGTGCCTGATGCAGCTGAGTACGTCTGCTCTGTTCCTGTGTGCCAGAGCAGGGTGCTGTGTGTGTGTCTCGGCATCAGCTGCACCCAGTGCTGCTCTGCAGCTGAATGTGCCAGGGTCATTTCTTGTCCTTCCCCAGCTGAGACCAAGGGGCTGACGGCCCCAGGGAGGGGGGCTGCATTCTGGCTCTGCTGCAAGGCGGGGTCTCACTCTGGGAGGGAGCGTCTTCCACGTGGTTTCTTTCAGGGAACACCGTGAGCCTGGCGGAGCCTGCCGAGAAATACCTGGAAGTGGAGCAGATTGGCCAAGGGTAAGTGCACGGCAGTTACTTCTGCACAAGCAGGCCCAGGTGTTGTGCTGGTGCAGGATCAAGTGAGAAGTCAGGAGAGCTCCAAACACCTCCAGACACTGGGGTGCCATCCTGCTGTCCCTCAGTCCTGATCAGAATTGATACCTGTGCTCCGAAGGCACCGTCAAAGGCCCCTGAGGCTGGCAGTGTCCTGCCTGCAGCAAGGAGCAGGACCTGGAAGATCTTCTGTCCCTGGAATTGGATTGCCTAGGCAGGAAATGGGAAAGGATGGAATGCATTCTTTTCCAGTTCTTTAGACACCCGTTGCTCACTTCAGGTTTTGAACTAAAGCAGTGCAGCATGGACATTTGGGATTTGCTCCAGCCCAATTCCTTGGTGTTGGGTCTCAGTTTTCTCTGGCACACCTTGCATGGCAGAGGGCTGGTGGCTGCTGCGCTGTTGTTGGAAGGGTCGATGCCCCCAGGTGTTTGTGAACGCTGCAGGCAGCAGAGATCTCCTGTCTGGGCTGGCTTTCACTGCCAGGACCTAAAGCGCTGCTTCTTTCTTCTCTGCTGTTTGGTCTCCAGGGCTTTCGGAACCGTTTCTAAAGGACTCGACAGGGCCACTGGAGGAGAGGTCAGTGTCAACACGCCCAGCACGTCTGGCAGCTCTCCAGGGCTCTCCCCTCTGCTGGGAGCTGTGGCTGCAGCTTTGGGGGCCAGCAGAGCTTTCCTGCACAGGCTGCTCCTCTGCAGGCAGAGCCGTGTCAGCCTGCAGAGCACAGCTGGGACAGACTTGGTCCTTCTGAAGTGCCCACAGGAATGCAAGGAGGGCAATGGATGTGTGTGTTTTCTTTGTTGTGCAATCCCAACCAGAGCAGTTGCATCTGAAATCATGACCCAATCCCATAGAACTGCTAAAGGGTTCCCAGCTGTTTTGCTCTGTTTGCACAGAACCAGAATTACCTCCTGCTTGCAAAGTGTGTTTGATTAATAATGAATGTTGAGGCCATTTGAGAAGACTGTAGGTGCAGAGAATGTGGTTAGAGCTTGGAGGCTGACAGCTGAGGGGCCATTTCTGCAGAGCTTGCAAGGCCAAATGTCTCTGGCCATGTGTCCTGTAAGCAGCCCCCAGCGAGCAGAGCAATGGGCTGTGGGAATGGCACTTGCTGAGCTCTGGTGTCCCATCCCAAGGCAGTTGGGCACAGCCCGGCTCCGTCGCCCCAAAAAGACTCGCTCCGTGTTTGCTGCGGCCTCCTGCCACAGACTCCTCCAGTGAAAGGTCGGCAATGTCCCTTCAGGTGGCCATAAAGAAAATGAGTCTGAGAGGGCAGAACAGGGAACGAGCTGTGAATGAGCTCCTGCTCCTGAAGGACAAGAAGAACCCCAACATTGTCAGCTCTTTGGACAGGTGAGTGCTTCAGGCCTTATCCCGTGCCCGGGCCCTGCCTTAACCTTTCCTGGCATCCGTAGTCTGTAGCCTGATTTGAAAATGCCTGACCCAGCCTTACCTTCCCAAAACAACAGCCTGGCAGTTCGCTCCCTCTGTGTGCTTTTGTTGCTTTGGTTTGGTTTTTACTTGAAGCTGACCCTGTTTTCTGTGTCTTACAACAAGTGCTGGTAAACCACAGCAGAAATTATTTCCCTTGGCTTCTTCTTCCCAGCCCTTTCCCATTGCTGCAGATGCCAGGAAGACCAGGTTCTTGTTCCCAGAAATGCCTCGTTTGCCCATTTGTCACTGGCCTTGCCTGTTTCTGAAGGGACTTTCTGAAAGGTTTTCTGACCCCTTTTGTCCCAAGAGCTGCCCGGCCTCCTCCCCTGGATAACCCTGGGAGCTGTGTTGCCTTGTTCTGCAGGGAAGGGTGGAACTGATGAGTTCAGAAGCTGAACCAGCTGGGGGCCAGTGTTGTGGTTCCACATTGATCTGGGCCTTTGCTAAACTGCATTTTTCACCTGCTTGCCATCTCAGGCCTCTCCTTTCTCACAGGGGTCTCCTCCTTTAGACTGTGCAGATCCCAAGGGCTGTGCAGCCTGGCAGGAATGTCTCTCCATCGGATTCTGTCCTCACTGACAAGTGACCTGGCAACAAAACTCCACTCCAGGCTTTTCCATGGGGGAATTGAGCACTGCACATTGGTCTCCATGCCACTGCTTTCCTCTTCCAGCTTCCTTGTCGATGGAGATCTCTGGCTGGTGATGGAATACATGGATGGAGGAACTTTGCAGGACGTTGTCAGACAGACACGCATGGCTGAAGGAGAGATGGCAGCTGTCAGTCGGGAGGTGAGGGATCCTGCCTGTGACTGCCATGCCTTGGACACGATGGTCCTTCCCAGCAGGGCGTGAGAGCAGGAGTGGCTCCATGCTCAGGGCTTTGTTTCTCTGTTGTTTTTATGAGCTGGAGAAGAAAGAGCCCCTGCAGTGAACGGCCTGCCAGCAGCACTGCACTTCTACTCTGTTCTTGTTCTCTTTCCTGCTGTTGTGGCACTCTCTGTCTGTTTTGGATTTGATGTGCTGTTCTCAGCTTTGCCCTGAACCGTTTGCCTGGAGCTTGTCTGCACTGCACTCCTGGCCTGTCAGAGCAAAGTCGCTGCTGGCAGAATTCTAAACTGTCCTTTCTTGTGTGATATATTCCGGCCATTGGTTTTTACCCTCGTGTTTCTTGTTCTCTCTCAGTGTCTGCAGGGCCTGCATTTCCTCCATTCGAACCGGGTGATCCACAGAGATCTGAAGAGCTCCAACATCCTTCTGGGAATGGACGGCTCTGTCAAGCTGGGTGGGTGTTCCTGGCCAGGCACGGCGCTCCCGGGGTGCGGCTGTGGGGCTCCTTCCCAGTGACGGCCAGAGCCCCACAAGGGCTGCTGGGGGCACTGCCCGGCCCCTGCTGCCAGCTGAGAGCGGCTGCCCCTGCAGAGAGCTCAGGAGATGAGCAGGCTGTCAGGGGTGCCTTTGCTCTGGCAATGGCCCTCCCAGAGGGGCAGGAGTTGGAATCTAAAGCTGCAAGGGAATCAGTAAAAGTGACTGCACGAAAGCTGAGGGTTTCTTTAAGGGTCCAGTTCAGTTCCATCTTTCCTTGGCTACAGCCTTGAGGACTTTTCCAGCTGACTTCACTGCTGCATTCTCAGACTGAGAGCGGGGAGTCTTTGTGCTTGGTTTCCTCATTCCAGCTGCCTTTGACAGTGTTTGTTTCTGTCCTCAGCTGATTTTGGCCTCAGCGCTCAGCTCAGCCCTGAGCAGGACCAGCGCAGCTCCATGGTGGGCACTGCTCACTGGATGGCCCCAGAAGTTGTCACCAGTTCTCCTTACGGCCCCAAGGTGGACATCTGGTCCTTCGGCATTGTGACCATCGAGATGGTGGAAGGAGAACCTCCTTACTTCAAGGAAACGAGGGCCATGGTAAGAGGCCAATTCTCCCATGGTTGCAGAGGCCTGTGAGCACAGGGTGAGCCTGCACTGGGAGCAGCAGCTGGAGGTTTCTGCACATGGGGAAGGGAATTCCCAGAGGACTGGAGCCTCAACACAGACACATATTCTGCAGTCTCCAGACACAATCTGCTTTGGGATTTACGTTGTTGCAGTTCTTCTGGCTGTGAGGATGACCTGAAAATGTGAAGCAAGTGCACCAGCTCTTTACAAAGGCTGAGGCAGCACCAGGGTTAGGGTTTTTTGGTTGGCATAGAAAAATGAGCTGTGAGCAGCATCTCTGCCAGGGAGGAAAGTGCCCCTGGAGCTGGGGCTGGGAAGCCGGGGTCGATGTGAGCACTTGTGGGTGGGAAGGAAGCTGGCAGAGCGCTGAGTTTGCTTTTCCTGCAGGCTCGCGCTCTGATCCGGCAGAACGGGACCCCGCAGCTGCAGGAGCCCAGGCGCCTGTCGGCTCTGCTGCGGGACTTCCTCGAGTGCAGCCTGGAGCCGGACGAGGAGCGGCGCTGGTCTGCCCAGGAGCTCCTGCAGGTGAATGCCAAGCGGCTGCAGGGGAAGCAGCAGCGCCAGGGAGGGGTTTTCTTGTGGGGCCCCCTCCGATGGTCTCCGGTCTCGCTGCTTTCCACACGCAAAGCAAGCAGAATCCTCGCCTGGTTTGGCTTGGCAGGGGCCTTTCGAGGTCATCTGCACCTGGGGCCCCACAGCGAGCAGGGCCATCTTCAAGCAGCTCAGGTGGCTCAGAGCCCTGCCTGACCTGAGCTTGGATGTTTCCAGGGAGGAGGCACCCCCACATCTCTGGGCACCTTCTGTCAGTGCTTCCCCACTCTCCTGCTAAAAAAATTCTGCCTCAGATCTCATCTGAGCCTGCTTCCCTTTCCTGAGTTTCAGACCATTTCCCTTTGTCCTGTTGCAACAGAGCCTGTGAGGAAGTTGACTCTGGAAAGTAACGGTTCATTTCTTTCTTTTTTCTCCTTTGGGCAGCACCCATTTTTATCATCAGCCAAGCCTCTCTCCAGCCTGACCCCTCTGATCATCGCAGCAAAGCAACTGAGGCAGCAGCGGAGGAGCTGAAGCACTGGAGGACAGATTTTAGTTACAGTAGTGAGTTAGGACAACTAGTTAGTTATGGTAGTTAGCAGTGCTAGTTAGTTATGGTAGTTAGTAGTGTTAGTTGGTTAAGGTAGTTAGGACAGCCTGTTTGTTACGGTTCTTATGACAGCCTGTTTGTTATGGCACTTTTTTGAATAAAAACTCTCTTCAACCTCAACTCCCTTGACGTGTCCCTTCCTTCTCCCTGTTTGACTCAGCTGCCCGGAGCAATGTGAGGGGAGAGCGGGCCCAGCCTCGCCCAGAGCTGAGCCCCAGCAGAGCCCTGGCAGAGCCCAGAGCAGCCTCGGCATCTGCAGAGTCAGCCTGGAAGGAGGCGCTTGGAGCCTTCTCGGCTGCACCCGACTCTTGGTTACAAACTGTGTGTCAGGGCTCACCCCCAGATTGGGGTGGCCCTGAAAGATGGAAAAATCTCTCCTCCAGCCTGTGCCTTCAAAGAAAGAGTCAGTAGTCTTCAGTCCTCCTGTCTCAAGGTAATTTATTGTGTGTTATCTAAAAGATTTTCTTCCTGAGCTGCTGCGGTCCGTTCAGCAGGTCAGACAAAGGCACACACTGACTCCCAGGGGCCTGGTGCCATCTTTTATATCATCCATGACGTGTTAAATGTTTATGATTTTACCCCAATGCCTATCACCTATATTGAATGGTGACTTTCTACTCTAAACCAATCTGTGAGTGCCAACATCGCCATGAACATGGAGGTTAGGAAGGAGAAAGAAGGAGGACAGGGCACGCCCAAGTCCCTTCATCTTAGAACTTCTGACCCCCATGTACAAAACTCAGACCCCTCTGTACAAGGCCTAAACCCCCCCTGTACAGCAGTCAGAAGTTCTGCCTTTCACTTTGTGACTACTTCTACAATAATATCTAAACTTGTGTGATTTCTTGTTCTTCCTGCAAGGTTGGTAAATTGTTCCACGGGTCAGATTCAAAGCCACAGGGGTTTCCAGCTGCATGCCAGGGTCTCAAATGCTTCCGACCTGTGCCCGGAACATTCAAGAGTGTCCAAGGGACATTCTGGGTTCTGACAAGAACAGGATAATGAGAAGTCAATGAAGAGCCTTGAATGCAGCTTTCCCCACGCCTCCCTCCTTCCAGCTGCACCTCCTCCCCCGGCAGTGCAGGAGACAGGGAATGGGGCCGTGCTCAGTTCATCCCCCGTGGCTTCTCCCTCTGCCCAGGGACAGGAGTCGTTCCCCTGCTGCAGCCTGCGGTCTCTCCCACCGGAGACTTCTCCAGGAACTTCTCCAACCGGAGTCCATCCCCTGGGGCACAGCCCCCCTCCAAGTGCTGCAGCGTGGGTCACTGTGCCACGGGGTCACTCCTTCCAGGACAGGCTGCTCCAGCGGGGGCCTCTCTGTCCACGGGGTCACAGCCTCCTCTCAGGCATCCCCGTGCTCCAGCCTGGCTCCTCCAGGGGCTGCAGGGGGATCTCTGCATCCCCATGGATCTGCAGGGGGATCTCTGCAGCCCCATTGTTATCAATGAATCTGTCAATTTAATAATTAGAGGAATTTATTAAATCAAGTCAAATAAAAATTGGAAAAGCCACAAGCAAAACAGCGCCGAGCCAGGCGATCGGAGCTGGTTTCAGGCTATACAGCCCCGTACCTCTGGCAGTTCACAAAGTACTGATTCCACAGGGTTTTATTTATATTGCTTTCAGACGTAGTAGGACTCCTGGGGGGTCTTCCTGTTCCCTCTCATCGGTCTTGCCCCTTTCCACATATTAATGCATGTTTTCTTGTGCAGAGCTTTTCCTGGAATACTCTGCTGAAGTCTCGTTAGATGGCAATCCTCTCGAATATCTTGTTCTGGCTATGAATATTCATCTTATCAGTTCAATGCTTATCTTCTAGATGGAATAATCCTTCAGAGTAACCATCCTTTGAGACAGGAATTCATCTTGTATCTATTGTTCTTTCTGTCACTTGATTCCATTTAAAAAGATACTGTATTATTTCTAGTCCTGAGCACAATTTATTTTAAATTATATATTACACCCATGGATATGCAGGGAGACCTCTGCATCCCCATGGATCTGCAGGGGCATCTCTGCAGCCCCATGGATCTGCAAGGGGATCTCTGCATTCCCATGGATCTCTGCATCCAGCACCACTGTCTTTGGAGGCACCAGGAATAGGCTGAGCTCTGCCTGAAGCTCTTCTCCCATTCCCCACACCCTTCCCACCACAGAGAGGGTTTTCCCTCCTTGCAGCTCCCCAGGCTGGGTTTGCAGCCCCTCCTCGTGTGGGACCTCTGGGGCTTTTCCTCCCCACTGCATTCCTGTGCCGTGGAGCCATTCCAAATGGCCTCTTCCACGAGGTTCTGTGTCAGGGATTTGTTCTCCCTGGTCTCTGTCCGCAGCTCAGTGCCTGGGGCAGGAAGGACAAGGAGAGTTAGGGACAGGGAGAAAGAGAAAGGGAAAGGCAGGAGAGGAAGGAAGAAGAAAGAACGAGGGAGGAAGGAGATGGGAAAAGACGTAGATGGATAAAGGAGAGAATGAGGAGAGGAAGCAGGGCAGAGAAGAAGATGGGATTTGCCTCTGTGCCAGAGGGAAGGGGAAGGAGATCCCCACAATCCATCCCTGGCAGAACGGCGTCAGCAGCGAGGTTGTCCTGCAGCCAGGGGCGATGCTGGGCTGGGAGATGGAGCAGGAGAGAGGGGCAAAGGGGCAGTGACTTCCTCCTCACCTGCCTGGCTGTCGCAGTCTGTAGCGTCCTGGCACTACCGAGGCCCTTGGAGCGTCCGGCACTGATGAGCCCGAAGCTCACGCGACTTTATAAAGCTGACAAAGTAGGCAGGATGGGTCTTTGTAGGATCTCCAGCAAACTGGTTTATTGGAACAGGAACAGGGCACAGAGCTGAACAGGCTCCGGGGACAAAGACAGGCTGCAAGCTGAGGGCACAGGGGGTTTTTATATGGGGTAGTGAGGGTGGAGCTGAGGGTCAGGGTCCAATGGATATGGGGGAAAATGGTGCAAAGGAGGGGTTAAGGGTCGGGTCAGCTAATAGGGAAACAGAGGCAGGGAAATGCAGTAAACTTGGGCCAGTGGAGGGACAGAGAGAGGAGAACATTCTAGGGACTAACCAAAATAGGTGACAGGGGTTGAACTAGGGTAATTAGGCCAACGGGCCAATGGGGTAACATAACTTTACAGAAATCAGCATGTGCCTGCAAAGATCTATGGGAGAAGCAAGCTTCTCCCCATAACCTTGAAATCTATTCTTGTTTGGGACCAGTCCTCCACAGCTGAGGGACTGAGATTCTGATGGTAGGCTCCTGGGCCTCCACAGCAGTGCATCTTCCTTTTCCTTGTTTTCATTGCAGCGTCATTCTCCTCCATCCAGATGAAATTGAGGATTGGCAATGGCTTGCAAGAAAGCAAGGGGTGAGTACCTTGGGTTTGGTGAGAAATGAGCCTCATGCTTTAGAATTTTTAAAACTTTAAGAAGGCATAATTAGAGACAAATCAATAACAGTGGTGGGTGTTTGGCAATGGCCAGAGGCACACTGGTTAGCCATAGCAACTCTTCTTATCTATTTTTTCCATTTTATTGTTCAAAAACATATTGATAAAGATTATACACATTGAAAGATTTCTTTGAACTCGTTTACTTGTTCCAGGAACTCTTTAAGTTGGTTTGAGCCCCAAGCCGCCTTTCTAGAGTACGTGCAGGAATCGTTGATTGTTGTTCTGAGGGTTGTGTGTCACTTCCTCACAACAGCCCCCTAATCCCTGGTTTCAGCTGTGAGTCTGCAGGCCCCAAGTTGGGCAACTCCCTGGGGGCTCCCCTGGCAGGGGAGACCCTCCTGGAGCAGTTCTGTGTCAGGAAGGAGAGACGCATTGGACTTCTTTGGTCTTCAGCTTCTGTTTATTGTTACCTTATCAAAACTTCAGCACACTGTCTGCACCAGACTCTGCGTGCAGGAAAAACAGCACAAAAATGACCAACAATCTCTTGTTACAAGGCCTTTTAAGTCTAATCAAAAACTAAGCTACCCAGTTAAGAAGGGACACCGAAATTATTTTCCTTTCTAACCCAATAACTGAGCCCTAAAGACCCGGATTTTTCATGTGGATTTTTCTACCCATTTACAAGATACCAGCTAAAGGCAAGAAGAAAGAGGAAGAAGAAAGAAGAAGGGAACTCAAGACAACACCCTATATCCTCCATCTTGAATCCATCTATAACATACTAAAAATCCTAAAACCTAAATGTCTCACCCATGTGAAATACTACACTAGTCTCTACAATTCTCTACAATCTCTTTCACACTTTTGTGGTTTCTAGTTTACCTTGAGGCTTTGGAAGTTTTCTCCATGAACGAGGGTCAAAGTCAGTGCTCCCCTGGGGGTCAGGGCACCCCAGAGCAGACAGAGAAATATTCCCAGTGCCCTGGGTTTCCACATCAGCAGGCAACAGTTATTGACAGTCGAAGGGTCAGCGGCAGGGGTCCTCATCACACCCGTTCCTTAAATGTTATCTGGCCATGCAGACGGTTTTAGCTACTTCCACAAGTACTTTAAATCAACATTAGCTGTTTCACAAATATCTCTGAGTTGTTCTTGTCAGTTAGTTACAAAAATAAAAGCATTAGTTATTATTTCACAGCTGCAGCAACTTCTGCAAACGTTAACATTCTAATGCACAACACGTAGCATCCACTTCAATACTTTGCAAAAGCCAAAACTATAATGTATGTTTTTCACACTGTCCACAAACTAAAATATCATCCATGAATGATGTTCTGAGGATTTGAGCGACACAGGGCACAGAGCACTGGCCACAAAGAGCCGACAAATTGTACGACAGCAAAAGCAGTTAAAAGTGATTACAAACTGTAGTGTATCAAAATCAGCTCATCTTTCATGTTGTGATTAGGAATAAGTTGCAGAAGTCAAGACATAATAGCAAAAGCCACCAACTACATAGTTCTTTATAACAAACCCAGGGCAGGTTTTTCCCTTGCATGGAGCCCTTGGGCCTTCCCCGGGCCCCTTCTGCCCTCTTGCAGAGCCGGTGGCATTTTCCACCACCCACAGTTTGTAACCAAGAGTCGGGTGCAGCCGAGAAGGCTCCAAGCGCCTCCTTCCAGGCTGACTCTGCAGATGCTGAGGCTGCTCTGGGCTCTGCCAGGGCTCTGCTGGGGCTCAGCGCTGGGTGAGGCTGGGCCCGCTCTCCCCTCACATTGCTCCGGGCAGCTGAGTCACACAGGGAGAAGGAAGGGACACTCAAGGGAGTTGAGGTTGAAGAGAGTTTTTATTCAAAAAAGTGCCATAATAAACAGGCTGTCATAAGAACCGTAACAAACAGGCTGTCCTAACTACCTTAACCAACTAGCACTGCTAACTACCATAACTAACTAGTTGTCCTAACTAACTACAGTAACTAAACGCTGTCCTCCAGTGCTTCATCTCCTCTGCTGCTGCCTCAGTTGCTTTGCTGCAGTGATCAGAGGGGTCAGGCTGGAGAGAGGCTTGGCTGATGATAAAAATGGGTGCTGCCCAAAGGAGAAAAAAGAAAGAAATGAACCGTTACTTTCCAGAGTCAACTTCCTCACAGGCTCTGCTGCAACAGGACAAAGGGAAATGGTCTGAAACTCAGGAGAGGGAAGCAGGCTCAGATAAGATCTGAGGCAGAATTTTTTTAGCAGGAGAGTGGGGAAGCACTGACAGAAGGTGCCCAGAGATGTGGGAGGTGCCTCCTCCCTGGAAACATCCAAGCTCAGGTCAGGCAGGGCTCTGAGCCACCTGAGCTGCTTGAAGATGGCCCTGCTCGCTGTGGGGCCCCAGGTGCAGATGACCTCGAAAGGCCCCTGCCAAGCCAAACCAGGCGAGGATTCTGCTTGCTTTGCGTGTGGAAAGCAGCGAGACCGGAAACCATCGGAGGGGGCCCCACAAGAAAACCCCTCCCTGGCGCTGCTGCTTCCCCTGCAGCCGCTTGGCATTCACCTGCAGCAGCTCCTGGGCAGACCAGCGCCGCTCCTCGTCCGGCTCCAGGCTGCACTCGAGGAAGTCCCGCAGCAGAGCCGACAGGCGCCTGGGCTCCTGCAGCTGCGGGGTCCCGTTCTGCCGGATCAGAGCGCGAGCCTGCAGGAAAAGCAAACTCAGCGCTCTGCCAGCTTCCTTCCCACCCACAAGTGCTCACATCGACCCCGGCTTCCCAGCCCCAGCTCCAGGGGCACTTTCCTCCCTGGCAGAGATGCTGCTCACAGCTCATTTTTCTATGCCAACCAAAAAACCCAAACCCTGGTGCTGCCACAGCCATTGTAAAGAGCTGGTGCACTTGCTTCACATTTTCAGGTCATCCTCACAGCCAGAAGAACTGCAACAACGTAAATCCCAAAGCAGATTGTGTCTGGAGACTGCAGAATATGTGTCTGTGTTGAGGCTCCAGTCCTCTGAGAATTCCCTTCCCCATGCCCAGAAACCTCCAGCTGCTGCTCCCAGTGCACGGTCACCCTGTGCTCACAGGCCTCTGCAACCACTGGAGAATTGGCCTCTTACCATGGCCCTCGTTTCCCTGAAGTAAGGAGGTTCTCCTTCCACCATCTCGATGGTCACAATGCCGAAGGACCAGATGTCCACCTTGGGGCCGTAAGGAGAACTGGTGACAACTTCTGGGGCCATCCAGTGAGCAGTGCCCACCATGGAGCTGCGCTGGTCCTGCTCAGGGCTGAGCTGAGCGCTGAGGCCAAAATCAGCTGAGGACAGAAACAAACACTGTCAAAGGCAGCTGGAATGAGGAAACCAAGCACAAAGACTCCCCGCTCTCAGTCTGAGAATGCAGCAGTGAAGTCAGCTGGAAAAGTCCTCAGGGCTGTAGCCAAGGAAAGATGGAACTGAACTGGACCCTTAAAGTAACCCTCAGCTTTCGTACAGTTGCTTTTACTGATTCCCTTGCAGCTTCAGATTCCAACTCCTGCCCCTCTGGGAGGGCCATTGCCAGAGCAAAGGCACCCCTGACAGCCTGCTCATCTCCTGAGCTCTCTGCAGGGGCAGCCGCTCTCAGCTGGCAGCAGGGGCCGGGCAGTGCCCCCAGCAGCCCTTGTGGGGCTCTGGCCGTCACTGGGAAGGAGCCCCACAGCCGCACCCCGGGAGCGCCGTGCCTGGCCAGGAACACCCACCCAGCTTGACAGAGCCGTCCATTCCCAGAAGGATGTTGGAGCTCTTCAGATCTCTGTGGATCACCCGGTTCGAATGGAGGAAATGCAGGCCCTGCAGACACTGGGAGAGAACAAGAAACACGAGGGTAAAAACCAATGGCCGGAATATATCACACAAGAAAGGACAGTTTAGAATTCTGCCAGCAGCGACTTTGCTCTGACAGGCCAGGAGTGCAGTGCAGACAAGCTCCAGGCAAACGGTTCAAGGCAAAGCTGAGAACAGCACATCAAATCCAAAACAGGCAGAGAGTGCCACAACAGCAGGAAAGAGAACAAGAACAGAGTAGAAGTGCAGTGCTGCTGGCAGGCCGTTCACTGCAGGGGCTCTTTCTTCTCCAGCTCATAAAAACAACAGAGAAACAAAGCCCTGAGCATGGAGCCACTCCTGCTCTCACGCCCTGCTGGGAAGGACCATCGTGTCCAAGGCATGGCAGTCACAGGCAGGATCCCTCACCTCCCGACTGACGGCTGCCATCTCTCCTTCAGCCATGCGTGTCTGTCTGACAACGTCCTGCAAAGTTCCTCCATCCATGTATTCCACCACCAGCCAGAGATCTCCATCGACAAGGAAGCTGGAAGAGGAAAGCAGTGGCATGGAGACCAATGTGCAGTGCTCAATTCCCTCATGGAAAAGCCTGGAGTGGAGTTTTGTTGCCAGGTCACTTGTCAGTGAGGACAGAATCCGATGGAGAGACATTCCTGCCAGGCTGCACAGCCCTTGGGATCTGCACAGTCTAAAGGAGGAGACCCCTGTGAGAAAGGAGAGGCCTGAGATGGCAAGCAGGTGAAAAATGCAGTTCAGCAAAGGCCCAGATCAATGTGGAACCACAACACTGGCCCCCAGCTGGTTCAGCTTTTGAACTCATCAGTTCCACCCTTCCCTGCAGAACAAGGCAACACAGCTCCCAGGGTTATCCAGGGGAGGAGGCCGGGCAGCACTTGGGACAAAAGGGGTCAGAAAACCTTTCAGAAAGTCCCTTCAGAAACAGGCAAGGCCAGTGACAAATGGGCAAACGAGGCATTTCTGGGAACAAGAACCTGGTCTTCCTGGCATCTGCAGCAATGGGAAAGGGCTGGGAAGAAGAAGCCAAGGGAAATAATTTCTGCTGTGGTTTATCAGCACTTGTTGTAAGAAACAGAAAACAGGGTCAACTTGAAGGGAAAACCAAACCAAAGCAAAAAAAGCACATGGAGGGAGCGAACTGCCAGGCTGTTGTTTTGGGAAGATACGGCTGGGTCAGGTATTTTCAAATCAGGCTACAGACTACGGATGCCAGGAAAGGTTAAGGCAGGGCCCGGGCACGGGATAAGGCCTGAAGCACTCACCTGTCCAAAGAGCTGACAATGTTGGGGTTCTTCTTGTTCTTCAGGAGCAGGAGCTCATTCACAGCTCGTTCCCTGTTCTGCCCTCTCAGACTCATTTTCTTTATGGCCACCTGAAGGGACATTGCAGACCTTTCACTGGAGGAGTCTGTGGCAGGAGGCTGCAGCAAACACGGAGCGAGTCTTTTTGGGGCGACGGAGCAGGGCTGTGCCCAACTGCCTTGGGATGGGACACCAGAGCTCAGCAAGTGCCATTCCCACAGCCCATTGCTCTGCTCGCTGGGGGCTGCTTACAGGACACATGGCCAGAGACATTTGGCCTTGCAAGCTCTGCAGAAATGGCCCCTCAGCTGTCAGCCTCTAAGCTCTAACCACATTCTCTGCACCTACAGTCTTCTCAAATGGCCTCAACACTCTCATTATTGTTCAAACACATTCTGCAAGCAGGAGGTAATTCTGGTTCTGTGCAAACAGAGCAAAACAGCTGGGAACCCTTTAGCAGTTCTATGGGATTGGGTCATGATTTCAGATGCAACTGCTCTGGTTGGGGTTGCACAACAAAGCAAACACACACATCCATTGCTCAGGTGATCCCTGTCACAGGCTGTCACTGACCCCAGAGCCAAACACAACTGCAGGGTTTAGGAGAGAGCTTTGCTCTGGACATCCATCTTCTCATTTCTCTCCCTCTCTCTCTGTGAAGAGCTGCAGTGGAACTGAAACCCCAAACTGAGCCCAAGCAGGATCTCTCCCTCATTAGGCCTTGAGGTATCCTTTGAAGATGAAAGGCAGGATGGAAAAACTGCTAAATAGTGTTCCTGTCTGAGGCTGGGGTGAAGATAAATTGGGCCTCAGTCTCCAGCACTGATGCATTCCCACTTTTAGATATGAAGACCAAGCCAGCGTGTCCTGCTCTGACAGACACCGCTGCCCTCCTTGCATTCCTTTGGGCACTTCAGAAGGACCAAGTCTGTCCCAGCTGTGCTCTGCAGGCTGACACGGCTCTGCCTGCAGAGGAGCAGCCTGTGCAGGAAAGCTCTGCTGGCCCCCAAAGCTGCAGCCACAGCTCCCAGCCGAGGGGAGAGCCCTGGAGAGCTGCCAGACGTGCTGGGCGTGTTGACACTGACCTCTCCTCCAGTGGCCCTGTCGAGTCCTTTAGAAACGGTTCCGAAAGCCCTGGAGACAAAACAGCAGAGAAGAAAGAAGCAGTGCTTTAGGTCCTGGCAGTGAAAGCCAGCCCAGACAGGAGATCTCTGCTGCCTGCAGCGTTCACAAACACCTGGGGGCATCGACCCTTCCAACAACAGCGCAGCAGCCACCAGCCCTCTGCCATGCAAGGTGTGCCAGAGAAAACTGAGACCCAACACCAAGGAATTGGGCTGGAGCAAATCCCAAATGTCCACACTGAACAGCTTTAGTTCAAAACCTGAAGTGAGCAATGGGAGTCTAAAGAACTGGAAAAGAATGCATTCCATCCTTTCCCATTTCCTGCCTAGGCAATCCAATTCCAGGGACAGAAGATCTTCCAGGTCCTGCTCCTTGCTGCAGGCAGGACACTGCCAGCCTCAGGGGCCTTTGACGGTGCCTTCGGAGCACAGGTATCAATTCTGATCAGGACTGAGGGACAGCAGGATGGCGCCCCAGTGTCTGGAGGTGTTTGGAGCTCTCCTGACTTCTCACTTGATCCTGCACCAGCACAACACCTGGGCCTGCTTGTGCAGAAGTAACTGCCGTGCACTTACCCTTGGCCAATCTGCTCCACTTCCAGGTATTTCTCGGCAGGCTCCGCCAGGCTCACGGTGTTCCCTGAAAGAAACCACGTGGAAGACGCTCCCTCCCAGAGTGAGACCCCGCCTTGCAGCAGAGCCAGAATGCAGCCCCCCTCCCTGGGGCCGTCAGCCCCTTGGTCTCAGCTGGGGAAGGACAAGAAATGACCCTGGCATATTCAGCTGCAGAGCAGCACTGGGTGCAGCTGATGCCGAGACACACACACAGCACCCTGCTCTGGCACACAGGAACAGAGCAGACGTACTCAGCTGCATCAGGCACCACTCCCCTCTCCCCTCTGGCTGCAGGGCTGTGCTGCTGTCAGAATGTTCAGCCCAGGATCCCACAGCCGAGGGAGGTTCAGTGTCCTCTTCCCAAGCACAGGGAGCTTCTCCGTCCTCTTCCCAAAACGCTGCAGGTTCGCCATCATCATTCCAAGCCCGGGGACGTTCACTGTCCTCTTCCCATGTTGGGAGAAGTTCACCCTCCTCTTCCCAAGCTACAAGATGTCCTCTGTCCTCGTCCCACGCCGGGAGATGTCCACTGTCCTTGTCCCACACCGCGGGAGCCTCGCCGTTGTGTTCCCACAGTGCGGGATGTTCGCCCTCGTCTCCCAGAGCAGCGGGAAGTTCATTGTCATCTCCCGGCACTGAGGGATGTTCACCATCGTCCCCTGGAAGAGCGGGAAGCTCACTGCTGCCTTCCTCCTCTTTGGCCTCCTCTTTGGAAGCAGAGGGAGCCAAAGGAGGTGCTGGTGCCGCTTTTGTGCCCTGTGGACAGAAAGAAAAGGAGAAAACTCCCAGGGATCCCTTTGCTGCTGCAAGGATACTGACAGGAACTTTCCTTCAGCCTCCCAGGCTGGCACTCGGCTGCCACATGCCAAGCTCACAACTTGCTGCACGATTCCAAACACCAAATGTTCCTTTCCCACTCACCGAAGGAGGAGCTGCTCGGGATCCACTCATGAGGTGCCCTGCAAGGGAAGAGGGAACATGAACCAGATGCTGTCTGGAAAACAACTGCCTGTGGTGGGAAATGCCCTGGAGCAAGGCAACCCCGAGAGAGCATTTTGCTTTCACAGCGTCCCTCCAGGAGCCACAGTCCCTTCACACAGCAAGAGAACAGCACAAAATACTGGGCTGGGTCAGCTCTTGGCTGGACAGGCAGTTCCAGGCTCTGCTGCCACAGACTCCCCGCTTGAGGGAACAGAACCCCCCAGGGCTCGTTGCAAATGCTGAGCACGCCCCGCTGGCTGCAGACCCCCCCTTTTCCAGCTGCAGCTGCTGCCAGGAGCTCTCCCAAAGCAATGGTGTCTTCATGGCAATTTGGTTACAAAGTCAGCTCAGGCCCAGAGGAAGAACAGCAAGCACACAGCAAGCCCAAAGCCACAGCACCGAGGGAAAACCTTGACTTACGTGCCAAGTGGGTTAAAAAATACCCCGCATACGCCACAGAGTACAGCGTGCAAACTGCAGCAGCCACGTGCTGGATCATTTTGGCTGCGCTGCACACGTCTGCAGACTGTAGCCCTGCAGGCACAGAAGGACACCCGTCAGGGCTGGGCTGGCTGCTGAGAATGCCTCGGGCAGGAGGATCCTCCGGCAACGAGCAGTGCCCAGAGCCACTCTGGACACTGAGGCCTCCGTGTGCCACAGCAACGGGAACACCTCGGGGACGTGGCAGTGCTCCTGTGACATCACAGCAGCAGCTCACGCAGAAACCGCCTGGAAGGTTCTCCTGTGTCACAAAGGAGCACAAAGAACCCTCCCAGGGCACAGCCTGTTGCCCAAAGGATCCAGGAGGAGCTCTGAAAATGCAGCAAACAAGGACACCCCATAGCCCAGCCTGAACACTGAGGAGGAACAAGGACGGCACCAAAGCAGAGCAAACATGACCTTTAGTCACTGACACTTCTGGCTAAAACCAGCAAGCTGTGTTCCCTCTGGGATCTTTGTTCTCGTTCTAAAAACAAGCAAGGTTCTCCACTCTAAATATAGAGAAGGCAGGAACTGGGCAGGAGGTGGGATGAGGAAGGAGGAGGAGGAGGGAGAGAGGAAGAGGAGGAGCAGGAAGAGGAGGAGCACGAGCAGGAAAAGGAGGAGAAACAGGCGGTTCCAGTGCCCCCTGTGGCCGCAGCACCCTTGGCCCCGGGACAATCGCCCCCAGCTCATCCTGCAGGTGAGAGGGGAGGGGGAGCTCGTCCCAAATCTGTCGGGGAGTCCCTGAGAGGGTTTTTTTATTGGGGTGTGTTTGGAGCTTGCAGATTGTGGAATTGAGCCCCAAATGTCGTCTGGGAGGCCCAAATAAACCCTGGGAGGGTTTTTTCTCTGTGTGTGTGTGTGTGTGTAGGTTTGGATCTTGCAGGACCCCAGAGCTGAGCCCCTTGGGGGGATCTTTGGGAGTCCACGTGGCCATTGCCCAGGGCCACCAGGGGGAAGACATTGGTCGTGGGGACCCCAAGGGGAGCAGAGGAGGGAAACCCCTGAGACCCCCAGAGTGGGGAGAGAAGAGAGGGGCGATCCTGGAGCTGGGGGACCCCCGGCTGGATGGAAAGGGGGGGAGCCTGGAGAGGAGGGACCCCTGGGACCCCTGGGACCTCAAAGTAGATCATCAGGGGAGAAGGGACCCCATGGACCCCCAAAAGCTCCTGGATCATCCCTAAGCAGGAGGCTGGAGAAGGGGGAACCCCTGGAGCCATTGGACCCCCATCATCCCAAGGAAAGGAAACCTCTGGAACGCCAAAAGTGGAGAGATCAGAGATCGGGAAGTCCTGGGAGAGTTGTTTTGGGCTGAACCTTGATATAGTGGAGATTTCCATGGACACAAGACTCCTGCTGACTTCTAGGGATGGACTTGAGCAGTGAGGCGCCTCTACTCCAATGCCCTCCCACCTTGGTTTTCCCCAAAGCAGGATTTGTCATTCCCAGGCTTTGGCTGGATGGAGAAGGAGGAAAAGCCCTGGAGATCCTGCAGGAGGAGGGGCTACAAACCCAGCCCAGGAAGCTGCAGGGAGGAAAGAGCCCCCCTGAGCCAGGAAGGCGGCCGGAGATCCAGCCGGAGCTCGGAGCTGGTGGAGAAGCCTCATGGCAGGGAGAAGCCTCACAAGTGCTTGGAATGTGGGCAAGGTTTCAGCTGCAGCTCCACCCTGGTGGAACTCCAGAACACCCACACTGGGGAGAGGCCCTGTGAGTGTGGGGAGTGTGGGGAAAGCTTCAGTGGGACCTCTGAGCTCACCAAGCACCACAGGATCCACACTGGGGAACGGCCCTATGAGTGCTTGGAATGGCAGAAGAGCTTCAGGTGGAATTCAGAGATCGTCCCTCACCAGCACTTCCACACCAGGGAGAGGCCCTGTGAGTGCCCCGAGTGCAGGAAGAGCTTCGTGCGCTGCTCCAGCTCCATCCCCCATGGGAGGATCCACGTTGGATGATCCCCAGTGAGCCCCGTTGGGCAGAGCCCCGGTGACCCTGCTCTGGGTGATCCCAGTTGGGTACGGGGAAGGTGTTGGAGAGATTTCTTTCCCCTCTCCTTGTCCTGGTGTGATTTAGTTGGTAATAAATTCCCTCCCTGTGTCCGGGCCGGGTCTGTTGTGCCCGTGCCGGATTTGCTGAGGGATCTCTCCCGCTCCTTGTCCCCAGGCAGGAACCCTCGGTTCCATTTGCTGTCCCTGTGCGGCTGCGGGGGGCAGGGACAGAGCGGCTCTGGGGGGTGCCTGGCATGGGGCCAGCGTCACCCCTCGCCACGGGCACCCCTGAGACCCCGCGCAGCCGGGCACACATTTCTGGGCACAGCTGAGCTCCCAGCTGCGCAGCGCCCCAAGGCTCCCCGTGCCTGGAAAAGCCCCAGCCGGGGCTGCAGCGTCCCGGAACCGCTCAGCCAATCCAAACGCGGCCAAAACGCGCTGCAGCCAATGGGAGCGCGAGGAGTTGAGGAGTCATCGGTTGTGTGGCAGAGCCTCGGCAATCGGTGCCCAAAAGTGCTCGGAGCCAATGAGAGCGCGCGGCGCTGCTGAGCCCGCGCTGCTCCGGACTGGTGCTGCCAGCGCAGCGCGGCCGCTCTGGGGCTGGTGCTCCCTGGGCGGCGCTGGCCATGGGGCGAGTGGCGGCAGCTGGGGCCGTACTGGTGGCACTGGTGGTGCTGGGAGCCCCCCCGGCTGCGGGCGCGGAGCTCTCGGGAGAGCGGGGGGGGGCGGGAGGCGGTGGGACAGGGGGGAGAATGGGGAAAAGGGGGCGGTGGGAGCCCGAAATTGCAGGGGCAGGAGGAGGAGGGGACCCCGAAAGGAAGAGCGGGAGGGGCTGAGGATTGGGGGCAGGTGAGGAAGGGGTGGGAGAGGGTGGGAAAGTGGGGAAAAGGGGAGAGTAGGACCCCAAACCTGAGCGGGAAGGGGGGCTGGGCTTTTGGGAAATTATGTTTAAAAGGTTGGGAAAGAGGAAAAGGAGTAATTGGGACCCCTAAACTCATATCGGGAGAGGCTGAAAGTCGGAGGGGAGAGGATGTGAAGGGGCAAATGGGGGAAGAATGGAAAAGAGGAAGTGGCAGCTCCGGCAGGAGGGATCCATGGTCGCCCTGGGGCACAGGGGGTGCGGAGTGGGGATCCGGGGTGGATCCCGGAGCTCTGGGGGTTCTGGGGGGGCACCCCCGGACCTGTGTCCTGCACAGACAGGGGTGTTCCAGTACGTGGGAAAGTCCGAGTGCCACTTCATGAACGGCACGGAGAAGGTGAGGTACCTGAGCAGGTTCATCTACAATCGGGAGCAGTACGCGATGTTCGACTGCGACGTGGGGCACTTTTTGGGGTTCACCCCCTATGGGGAGACAGCAGCCAGGTATTGGAACAGCGACCCAGACGTTATGGAGCAAAAAAGGGCTGCGGCGGACTGGCTGTGCCGGTACAACCACGAGTATCTCAGCCCGTTCCTCACGGAGCGCCGAGGTGAGCGCGGGGCAGAGCGTGTCCCCTCGGGCCCTGCCCTGGCAATGACCCTGGAGCCCCTCAAAACCTCCCTGGAATCGGCCCAGAGCCCTCAGCCCTCCTTGTGCCCATCCCCGAGACCTTGTGTCCCTGCCACTGACCCCCGTGGCTCTCCCAGTCCATCCCAGTCTCTCCCAGTGCCTCCCGGCTGTCCATCTCAGCCTAGCGTGGTGCTGCCGCCTCTCAGCCAATCAGAGCGCGTGTCTCTGATGACTCATCAGTTGCCAGGCAGACCCGCAGCGCCGAGTGCCCCGCACTGGACTCGGCCTCCCAGTGCCGCGCACTTCGTTCCCAGTTCCTCCCAGTGCCGCCCCAGTCCCTCCCAGTCCATTCCCAGTCCATTCCCACTTCACTCCTAGACCTCCATCCTCCCTCCCAGTGCCCCCCATCCCCTCCCATCTCTCTGAGTGCCACCCCAGTCCTTCCCAGTCCATTCCCAGTCCCTCCCAAGTCCACCCCACACCTCCCCGCTCTCTCCCAGTGTCCCCAAGCGTGCCCATCTCGCTGGTGCCCTCGAGCTCCCAGCCCGGGGTTGCTCCGTGATGGATTTCTAACCTGCCCACACCCAGCTGAGGTGGTTCCAGGGCCAGCAGGAGCTCTCTGTGGTGGCCACCGACATGGTCCCCAACAAGGACTGGATCTACCAGCTCCTGGTGTTACTGGAAACATCCCCCTGGCGCAGGCTCACCTGCAGCTGGCAGGTGGAGCACATCAGCCTGGAGCACCCCCTGAGCTGGCACTGGGGCACAGGGGAGGAATTGGGGGCGCTGCCAGAGCCACTGGGATGTGCTGGGAGCAACTGGGGGGGAGTTGGAGACAGCCTGGTTTGAGCTGGGATAGGGGCTCAGGGGAGTGGAAAGGCTGAGAAGGGGTTTGAAGGATGCTGGGGAGGGTGGGATGGGGTTCCAGGGGTCCTGGTGGACACTGGGAGGGAGTTTGGAGGTGCTGGGTGTGACTGGGAGGGATTGGAGTGAGCCTGGAGGAGCTGGAAGGAGATTGGGGATGGAAAAGCAGAGCTTGGGATGAGGTTGGTTGTGCTGGGAAGAGACTGAGAGGGGTCTGTGTGAGTCCTGGTGGGGCTGGGAAGGGACTGGGAGAGGGTTTGGGGGTCCTGGGGCTGTAGGGGAAAACTGGAAGGGGGTGGTCGGATCCTGACAGGAATGGGAGAGGCTTTGGTGTGTCTAGGGGAGACCGGGAAGGGTTTGGGGGGAGATTTCAGGGGTTCCTGGGTGGGATGGGAGTGACCGGGAGGGTACTTGGAGGGGCTTGGGGTGTCTCTGAGAGGTTTTGGGGGGTCCTTACTCCTGCAGACCCCCCAGAGATGCCACTGGATGCCGCCCGCAGCAAGATGCTGTCAGGGATCGGGGGCTCCGAGTTGGGCTTCATCTTCCTGGCGCTGGGGCTCAGCTTCTAGGAGCTTGTGTGCTCCTTCCCTGGGGCCACCAGCCCGGTGTCACCCCCTTTTCTCTGCACACAGAGCTCCTGAGTCGCCAGTGGCCGTAGCCGCTCCCCATGGTCTCGGGCCCGGCCGGGACCCCCCGCTTCATCCCCACGCTGATTTTGGGGGGGTCGTGTGTCCCCCCAGCCCTGCTGTCACTCTGCCCCTGCCCGCCTGCTCCCAGTGTTCCCAGTAAAGCTTCCCAGTTAAACCCAGCCCAGGTTATGGGGGGCAGTGGGGAGGGACTTGGGGGGACCCCACGCGGGGGCCGGGACTGGGCAGGGAGGGTGGGGTCCAGGTGGGGAACACTGGGTGCTGCGGGTCTGCCCGGCAACTGGTGAGTCATCAGCCCCGCTCGCTCTGATTGGCTGACTCTTGTGCACCGCGTTCTCTCATTGGCTGAGGAGAGGCCCGGGACTGGAGAGAAGCAACGGCAGAGATCCCGCCCCGAGCACCGGCACGGGGACAACAGACCCAGCCTGGGCACACGGAGGGAATTTATTACCAACCAAACACAGCAGCACAAGGAGAAGGGAAAGAAATCCCTCCAACACCTTCCCCCCACCCAACGGGGATCACCCACAACAGGGCTTATCCACGATGGAGAGACGGGGACAGCCGAGTTTAGACCAGAAGCCAATTTCATTGAGGGTACCAGGTGTTTATACAGGGTTTTACTTGTGTGGTGCTCAGATAGGGCTCGATGTTTGCTGACAATTTCCCATTGGTTACACATTCTTCATGACATCACGGCACCTGGGAACATTATCTTATCACAAAGTCTCACAACAGGTTGCTTGGTCACTTCTTGCCCAGGGAGACTTAAACTGTGTCTGTGTCTCCCACAGTTGCTGCTCAGTCAGGCCTCAGATATCAGCCCCTTTATCAGCTCCATTGTTTTCCTCTCTGTTTTATTCCCCATTCGGGGGCACCAGGGCTCTGCCCAACGGGGGTCACTGGGGATCATCCAGCCCAGATCCTCCCATGGGGGATGGAGCTGGAGCAGCGCATGAAGCTCTTCCCTCACTCTCTTCCCTCACTCCAAGCTCTTCCCTCACTGGGGGCACTGGCAGGGCTTCCCCTAGTGGTGCCTCCGTTGGTGTTGGGTCCTGGAGCAGCTCTTCCCCTACTCCCCACACTCATAGGGCCTCTCCACGACGTGGAGGCACCGGTGCCTGGTGAGGTGGGAGTTTTGCTTGAAGCCCTTCCCGCAGTCAGGGCAGCGGAAGGGCCTCTCTTCTGTGTGAATCCGCTCATGTTTGAGGAGATCGGAGCTGGTCTGAAACCTCTTCCCACACTGGGGACACTCGTAGGGCCTCTCCCCAGTGTGGATGCACTGGTGTCTTCTCAGGGAAGAGCTCCACCCAAAGCTCTTCCCACATTCCAAACAGGTGTAGGGCTGTTCCCCAGTGTGGATCACCTGGTGCCGCATCAGGGTGGAGCTGTGGCTGAAGCTCTTCCCACACTCCCCACACTCATAGGGCCGTTCCCCAGTGTGGATCCTCTGGTGCTGGATCAGCTTGGAGTTGAAGCTGAAACACTGCCCACATTCCAAGCACTTGTGGGGCTTCTCCCTGCCACGAGGCTTCTCCACCAGCTCCGAGCTCCAGCTGGATCTCTGGTTGCCTTCCTGGCTCAGGGGGGCTCTTTCCTCCCAGCAGCTCCCTGGGCTGGATTTGCAGCCCCTCCTCCGGCAGGATCTCCAGGGCTTTTCCTCCTCCTCCATCCAGCCAAACCCTGGGAATGAAAACTCCTGGTTTGGGGAAAAAAACAAGAGGAGAGCATTTTGGACGGGAGGTTCCTCCCTGCCCAAGTTCATCTCAAGAAGTCATTGGTAAGTTTTTGTAAGTAAGAACCTCCAAAACACCAAGATTCACCCCAGAAATCCTGCAAACATAAAGACACAGATCAAAAACATCCCACACATCACATATCAGCAAAAACCTCCTCCAAAAAATAAAGATTCAGCTGCCACATAAAACCAAAGCAACAACATTTGGCCCAAGCAAGCTCAGAAACCCCAAGATTCACCCCGTGAAAATCCTGGATCCCCCTCCACAGTCACCTGCTGCATGTGGGGGGAGCAGCGCTCCTGGGGCTGGGGGGAGGCTGCAGATACAGGGAGGGGTGGAACCTTGTGCTGCTTCCTGTTTCTGCTCCTCCTCCTGTGACTGCTCTTCCTCACACTCCTCTTCCTCCTGCTATTCCTCCTTCTCCTGCACAATCCCACCTTCTCCTGCCACGTCCATCGTTTGACCATTTTGTTCCTCAACCCTGCTTCTCCTTCCCTTCTCCTCCTGCCCCCAGGCCCAGCACCCACTGCCGGCTCCCTCTTCCCCCCAGACCCACAGCATCCCAGCGCAGGGGCAGGGATGGAGCTGGGGCAGGTCGGGCTGGGGCAGCGCTGGGCTCTCGGCCGCTTCCGCCCGCACTCGGTCCCCACTGCAGCCGCTCCCGCCAGGACAGCGCGGGGGGGCCCGGCCTTGGCGCTGACCCACTCCCACCTCCCCAAATTCCCCTCGCGGGGGCGATGGGGCCGAGGGGGGGGCGCAGGTGGGCTCCAGGTGGGGAACGCTGGGAGCTGCGAGTCTGCCTGGCAACTGGTGAGTCATCAGCGCCCTGCGCTCTGATTGGCTGAGCTCTGCCTGAGGGCTGGGGCTGCAGCAAAGAGGGGACACCCTGCTCCAGGGGGGATGTCCCGAAAACGGGGGACCCCCGTGAAAGGAACAAGAGGAAAGTGTCTTTACAAACAGATGCTGTGAATCTGCTCCGAGATACGGCCAGGGACCTGTGCATAAGGAAGTGACAGGAGAAGCCATCGGTTTCAGGAAATGTTATCAACTGTTGACACAGACTGCTGCTCAGCCAAGGTCCCGCTCAATTAATGAACTTCCCGAAGAACAACAAAGACTTAACAGAGCCATGAATATCGTCTGCTATACAATACTGGGGTGCACAATAAGGAGGTATGTAGTAGGTGGATTGGGAAGTCTGCACCTCTCAAGTACTTCAGCCAGTGGGGAAAGGGAGAGGGAGATGGGGCCAGGAGAATTGGGATGAAAAGGAGGCTGTGTCCTCCAACAACTGCAGAGATCCCATGGGGAATGTCCCATGGCCTCTCCCATTTCTAGGAATGAAATTACTTTTACAGGACTCCTCTGTCTGCTTTGTGGACAGAAACCTCTGCTGATGTCAATTTTCCCACACACCCTGGGGCTCATCCGGAATTCCTTCCACTGGTCCGGAGGGCCGGCGGGCAGGGAGTGCAGCTGAAGGTGCCTCACCCACTTTGGGTGATCGGCTCCCTTGGCTGGCGGCGGCACCGGGGATCGATTGGGGACCCGGGAGTGACCAGGAGACAGACGAGGGACACATCAGGGGGGTCTGTGAAGAGTCAGCAGGGAGAGAGCACTGAAAATCTCAGCAGTGAGTGCACTGGGATCTTCGGGGAGTGAACATGGCAGGGCACCCAGGGAGGGGAGAAAAGGGAAAGCCAGGCAGGGGTCCTGGCCAAAGGGATGATGATCCCAAAATGTCTCTGAAGGGTCCCTTGGGAGAATGTTGAGGTAGTTTGCACATTCCCCCAGAGGTAATTAAGGACATGGACACCCAGGGGTGCAATAAGGGAAGTGGAGAAGGGATTTGGACAACAGGGGATGGATGGTGTTGGTGTGCTGGGAAGGGATCGGGTGAAGGGCAGTGTGCAGCAATATGGTGAAGGCAAGAAGCAGCAGGAGGAATCTATGTGGTAAGAAAAAGGATGATGGAAAAGAGTAGGAAAAGAAAAATACTCAGGATTGGGATGTATTGCAGCAGGGTCTTCTCCTCAAAATTTACCAGCTGATACTTTGAATTCCCTGTTTCCAGGAGAGGAAAAGAAGGAGGTCAGGATGCCAGGGGGTTTCTCTGTGGTGGGCAGCGGCAGCACCGGGCGCAGAGGTGCGGGACCGGGAGCACGGGCTGGAGGCCTGTGGGGAGCTGCGGGGCCGGGCCGGGGCTGTGGGGCAGCCGGGGCTCAGCGCCGGGCGCTGCCTGACCCCACCAGCCCCGGGCAGGGCCGGCAGTGGCCCCCGGCCCCCAGGAGCCTGCGGGACGCCCCGGCCGCTGCCCGGCCCCGTGGAGCTGCCGGCCCTGCCCGCCGGGGGGGCCTCCTTCGGACACTGCGGCAGGACAGGGACCGGCTCTGGGATACGGGCTGGGGAGGGGACCCTGAGCACAAGGAGGAAAACAAAGACACATCTGGGAAACGCAGATTGTACATGGAAGGATCAGGGTTTTCTATTAAGCATTTGCTTTGGGTCGATGGAGAAAGGAAAGACTTTGCACAAAGCTCAGCAGCTCACAGAGGATGAGCACCCACAGGCAGTGAGCGGGGCTGCAGGAGTGGCAGAAGAAGGCCCTGGAGCACTTGGGCACAAAGGCACAGCAGCTGAATGCAAGAAGGGATGAGCAAAAGGCCAAGCTGAAGGCAAAGGCCATGGCACAGTTCCTACAGCCCCTCAGGGATCAACCCCAGGGCCCAAGGGGGCCCCAGCACCCAGGGGACGGGGTCGGCCACAAGCACCTGGCAGAGGCATTGCCCTCCTGGCCAGGGGAGAGCCCACCCAAACAGCCCCTGGGAAGGAGTCAGGGCTGTAAACCAAGATGCCATGGGTACAGGTTTTGCCGTTGGCTTTGGCAAGAAGAAGAGCCAGACCCAGGGCAGATATTCAATTCTCTCCCTTGCAATTGATCTTGGGAATTCCTTACCCTGGTAATTCTCCACCCAGTGCAGGGTGGGGATAAGGGATGTACATTTAAAGCAGTCTGTGGCCAGAGTCCTGTCTCTTGTGAAATCTCTCCCACAGGAAGCTGGGCTGGCACAGAGCCTGCCTTGGCACTTTGCTGTTCCCAACATCCAAGCAGGACATCGGGCCCTGCCTAAGGAGGCCAAAGCAGCACCACTGGTGGCCAAGTGGCGTGGCCCATGCCAAGTGTCCCTGAGGCCAGAAACAGCCCCCAGCACAGCTGAGCACTGGGGGACCCCTCAGCCTGGGCTCCAGGGCTCTGAAGCCCCGGAGATTTGCACTTCCCGCCTGCAGCAGGAGCATGGGAGGCCCCCACGGAGCCTGCACTGAAGGCAGCGCAGCAGCAGCCAGGGCTCCACAGCGGGGCAAGCCCCTGGGCCTGCCCACACATCCTCTGCTCAAATCCTCTGCCTGGGCACCCTCCTTGGGCATCTCCAGCCACCGGGGCCAATCCTTGCTGCCACTGCTGCAGCTTCAGTGCTTTCTGGGCCTGCACTGCCACAGCTGCTGGCGAAGACAGCGGCACAATTCCACTCTGGGTCTCAGCCACACTCACACACTGCGCTGCCTGGGATTGCACTGATGGAAAATACACCAGGTCATAGACTTGAACATTTTTAACATTTTATTTCCCTACTCAGCCTTGGTTTGCCTTGGCCTCGGGGAAGGAAATGGTAAAGGTTTTTTTAAGGGATGTTCCACCACTCAATGTAGATGAGTTTAACATCTCAACACACTGGGAATGGCCCAAAAGATTCCCACAAAGATAACGCCCAGCAGCAAACAGCAACCAACACCTACCCCAGACACTGCCCCCGGCAGAGCTGGAGACACCTGCTCTGGAAAAGGCTGAGAAGGAAATCCAGCAGTTCCGACCTGATGAACAGCAGAAGCCAAGAAATCCGGGTCCAACAGGAACCCAAATACTAAAAACTGCACAACTTGAAACTACAGAACATTAAACCAATGGATTTAGATTGGTTCAGACTGTATCAAGTCAGGGAAAAATCCAGTTAAACCCACGTGTCATGGAACGATTTTCTCTGCACACCCGGGCTATGTGGGGATGGAATGATTTCTGTTGCACATCCTGTCCAGAATCAAGGAATGCCTTGACTCTAACACTAAACATATTGATGGAGTTTTGTTGTTTTTTTTTTTTTCTTGCACTTTCAGTGCAAAGTTTATAGCAGAAGAGTATTTTTGGTAATAATCCTACTTCTATATTGCCGGTTAGGTTTTGGCCAGGGATGAGAGAATGAGTTTTTACTCCGAGGAGAAGTAGAAAAAACTTAATTGCCTTGGATTTTTTTGTGTATGTTTGTGTGAGAGATACCAAAATTTTGGTCTGGGTTTTTCGACGTTCACCTTTAGGCTGCATTTTGCAAAATTAGAAGAGATTTAAAGGTGACCCTTTAACTCATAAACAGTAAATAGATGATTTGAAGGAAAAATGAAAAAAACAGCAGGTTGTGGGGGTCCACATGTGAGGCTGCTGAAGGCTGCTCTGGAAGAGAAGCTGCATTCCAGGCAGCCAGCAGAGGAGCTTTAGAAATGCAAATTAACACTGCTGGGGCAAAGTGGGGACAATGGACCTCCCTCTTCTTGCCTGGGGCAGGAATTGGGCTGATTCCCTCTGCCCCTCACCCCAAGCTCTGCCTGCCTGCACAGATGGAATCTGCACAGCTGAAGGCAGAGCCCATGGTGAGGATCTCTGACTCTGCAACAGAAATGGGTGAAGCTGCAAAGGGAAACAGCAAATGGAGAATGTTGTGAAAACCTCACTAAAATAAGGGGGGGATCATCCCTGTGCCCAGGCGGATCGGGAAGTCTGAACCTTCCAAGTCCCTCAGCCAGTGGGCAAAGGCAGTGGGAGATGCGGCCGGGAAAATGAGCATCCAAAGGAGGCAGCGTGCTACAACAAGGGCAGAGAGCGCATGGCAAATGCCCCACGGCCTCTCCCTCTGCTCAGCAATCGAGTCACTTTGACAGGACTGCTCGGTCTCCTCTGGCCACAGAAACCTCCGGCGACGGGAATTTCCCCGCACGGGCCCGGCCACGGGGCAGCCACCTCTGTCCCAGCCACAGCAACCGGGACGAGCCAGCGCTGCTCCGGCAGCGGCTCCTGCCCAGGCAGCGGCGGGAAGGAGACCGCGGGCAGCCGCTCCCGCAGCGCCCTCAGCCCAGGGCCGGCACGGGCCGGACACGGCACCGCCAAGCCGCCGGAGCCCCCTGCCGCCCCCTCCGCCCGCAGCGAGCCCCGAGCCCCCGCAGAACCCGGCGCGGCTCCCACCTGCGCCGGGGCCGCCTCCGAGCTCCGCCAATGCCGCCTCCCCGCGCTCCGGCCGCTGCCGCCGCTCCCGGGCCCGCACAGACGCTCCGCCAATGGCGCCGCTGCCGAGCCAGGGCCGCCCTCAGGCCGCCAGCGGGGCCGTGCTTCGCCCCGCTCTCACCCATCAGCGCGCCAGAACCGCGACTGACGGACAGGGAGGAGGTGGCCTCGGCAGGGGCCGCCCCTGGGGTCCGGGTGCCTGCGGCCACCAACGAGGAGGAGGCGGCCACCGGAAGGGGACAGCGCTCGGAGGTGGCCCTGGGGCCCCTGGAGCACTTGCTGGCCGCGTGGAAAAGAGCCAGGTGTTTCGTCTGGGGGATGTGTCGCCGGCTCGAGGCCATCAAGGCCATCCTGCAGGGAACAAATGAGGCGTCCCCCGATGTCCTCAGGGACTTGGTGGCCAAGGCGGCCATGGCCGAGCGGCTGTGGGAGGCCAGTGCCCGCCTGGCCACGCGTCACCTGCTGGGGATACTTGGGGACATCTGCAGGCTCCTCGTGAAGCCCCCCGGTGGCTCCGGTGGCCCCAGTGGCCGCACAGTGGCTGAGCGGAGCCAAAAAGCCATCGCGGACATCCCGAGGCTGCTGCAGGGACAGTGATGTCACCGGAGTGATGACATCATCGGGGACATCGCTGCTGTCACTTGTCCCCTCCCTGCGCAGGCTTTGAGACAAATTTGGGTAATTTTCTGGGAATTTTCAACGAAATTGTCCAAATGCTGATGGGAATTCCTGGGGTGACATCACTGGGGACACTTGGGGACATTCTGAGCACAATCAGAATGCTTTTGCATTTCTCTGTTGGCTTTTGCATTTCTCTGTTGGCTTTTGCAGGTTCCTATTGACCACGAGCATTTTGCTCTGCTGCTCAATACTGATTTTGATTATCGATAATTCCTTGCAGCTGCTTGCTGGCACAATAAAATCTCAGAGTTGGCACGGACAAGTCCAAGGCTGTGTGAGCTTTCTGCCAGGTTTTGGGAATCCTTGACTGTGAAAAACGCCAATCACTTGTTTTAAAATTTTAAAAGCTTCATAGTAATAAACCCATAATAGAAACAGGAATAAAAGTGAGAGCAATGAGAATTTGGACAATCAGAGTTAGGACAATAAAGGACAATAAAAAGCAAAGAATTACAGACGTCCGGGTGGGTTTGGGCACTAAGCCACAAAAACATGCCTGGCTAACAAAGGGTTAACCCTTAAAAGCAATAGCCTGTTGCACATTCAAATATCTCACCCACGATGCATAAATTCTTTTCAAACAAAGGGTGTTCTCTGCTTTTTGTCAGCTTTTCCCCCTCAGTCCTGGTGGCTCCTTACAGACAGAGGAGAGGTGTAAGAATGTTTGTCTTTTCCCAGAAGGAGGCAGTAACTCTTGCTGTTATCTCCGTGCGAAGAATTTCTTACTTATCCTATCCATTCCTTGAGCTCGTTACAAAAAATATCTTACATCGCATAGTTTCTATTTTAACATTATGTCATAACCCAAAACTGCATTTCCCACACTACTTCAAAAGGATTAATACAGTTCTACAAAATAACTGTGCAACACAGCACACAGAGTATCCAAGTTAATATTTGCCAAGAGCCGATCATTCAATCTGCATTTTTCACACTGACAAATCCATTGCTCACATCCCTGGGCCCCCCCGGTCCCGGCGCTGCTCCCGGGAGTCCCGCGGCTCCGGGGGCTCAAAGGGGAGGGGGCGGAACCCCCGTGATGGGTGGGGGGCACAAAGGGGGGTCCGGGCCCGGTGCTCGGGGGGGTCGGTGCTCGAGGGGGGGTCGGGGGCACTGAAGGGGGTGCGGGTGCGGTTTTTGGGGGGTCCCGGTGCCCGGGGAGGGGGGGTCAGTGCTCAGCAGCGGGGGCTGCCTGGGGACCCCCCCGGGCCCCCCAAACCCCAGCCGGGTGTGAAAAACAAAGTTCACTCTTGGAGATTTGTAAAAGTTTGATAAGGGATAAAAAAGGGTTTTCGGCCAAAGAACCCGCCCTTAACTTAACCCTTCGTTCTCCGGATCCGGTTCCACTGCAGGGCTACAAACACATCCCTGAGTTTTGACATTATTCAAACACTCCTGGGAGCTTTGGATGTTCCAGGAACTCTTGTTTGGTTCTCACCTCTGACTTGTCTGCAGGACATTCTGCAGATTAAGTCAATACATTTGATTTCTTCTCCTGGTTCCATCCTGTTGTTTCAGAGCCCCTGATAAATTCATAAACGCTTCTCAGGTTTGTGTCACTGTTATCACCTGCTGAGGCTGGTCCACAGATGGGAGAAACAATGGAATTGTTTTACACCTGAGTCAGCCACACAGAAGCATTTTAACATTGCATAGTCTCTATTTCAATATTTGTTATTGATCTATTTCATATTCATCTATTTTTAATATTTTAAGGCCTAGGAGAGAATATCTATTTGTTACTCTAGCATTAAATTGGTTACACGGTGCACACATAAACGGATCGATTTTATTGTACCAGCGAGCAGCTACAAGGAATCATCAATAATCAATCTCAATATCAAGTACCAGAGCAAAGTCCTTGTGATCAATAGCAACGCGCAGAAGCCAATGCAGAAATGCAGAAGCCAATTATTCCATTGTCATTCATAACCCGGCTCTGCTGCAGCCACAGCAGAAAGCTGCCTCTGCTGCAAGGCACCGAGGGGGTCATTCACCCCTGACCCGCCCCCGCCTCCATGAGTGTCCCCAGAGCGTCCTCAGAGTGTCCCCAAGTGTCCCCAGTGACGTCACCCAGGAATTCCCATCAGCATTTGGGACAATTTCAATGAAACTTCCCAGAAAATTCCCCAAATTTGTCTCAAATCCCATGTGGGGAGGGGAGAGGGGACAAGTGACAGCAGCGATGTCCCTGATGATGTCACCATCCCCAATGACGTCACAGTGGTGACATCACTGTCCCTGCAGCAGCCTCGGGATGTCCTCTGTGAAAAATGCATATTTTATGATTGGCTTTTCTCAAATATTAAATTGAATACTTGTTGCAAGCACATTTCTCTCTCTCAGGATTTTTATAAAGGTGCACAGAGAGAAGTGAAAGAGAAAACAATTTCTATTTCTGCTCCTTGTTTTTCTCTTGTGGAATGTGTTTGGAGAGTTGTTTACCTGGAGCAAATGCCTGGTTGGATCACGGTGGATTGTTTGGGCCTGATGGCCAATGAGATCCACCTGTGTCTGGGCTCTGGAGAACAGGGTCATGAGTTGTGAGGGAGTTAGATATGACAGTTAGAGAAAGCAGCATGTAGTTTTTAGTATCCTCTTTTATATAGCATATTGATGAATCACAGCATAATTATAATAAAGAAATCATTCAGCCTTCTGAACTAAGTCAGACATCATCGTTCTTCCCATTGGGTTCGCCGACATCGACAACAAATATTATATGTAATATATTGATTAGAAGTGCTGTATTAACATTTTGATAGAATGGTAAATGTAGTTTTGTAGTTAAAATGAAGCTTTAGTAGTTAAAGTAGAAAATGTGTATGTGTTTTTTTTAAAAAATAATGAGATACTGGCTTCGAGATAACAGTCACAGAACACCCAAATCTTCGGGAGAAGAGGAATTTATGGGTTTCTTATCAGAAGAAGGTAATTTCTTCAGGCCTTGCTCAGATTGGAAGACGCCGTGGGGATTAAAAGAAGGAGTTGACATATTCCAGAGAGAGTTTCTTATTTTAAATAGAATGTATGCATAACCATGAAGTATGTATGAATATGCAACAGTGAATGGATCTTAAGAGTTATTCCTTTGTTCACAAAACATGCCTGTCCTAGCGTAAGTGCCCGAGAATATCCAGACGTCCGTAATTCTTTGTTTTTTATTGTCCTGTAATAAAACGAACACTAAATTTTTATTACTCTAATTGTATTACTATTTTTATAACCATTTCATTATCATTAAACTTTTAAAAGTTGTAAAAACAAGTGATTGGCGCTTTTCCCGCTGCAGCACTTATTAACATTCTAATGCAAAACACGTAGCATCCACTTCAATACTTTGCAAAAGCCAAAACTATAATGTATGTTTTTCACACTGTCCACAAACTAAAATATCATCCATGAATGATGTTCTGAGGATTTGAGCAACACAGGGGCCAGGGCACTGGCCACAAAATGCTGACAAATTATACTACAGCAAAAGTAGTTAAAAATCATTACAAACTGTACTGTATCAAAATCGTTTAGATTAAGAATAAGTTGCAGAAGTCAAGACGAAATAGCAAAAGCCACCAACTACATAGTTCTTTATAACAAACCCAGGGCAGGTTTTTCCCTTGCTCGGAGAACTTGGGCCTTCCCCGGGCCCCTTCTGCCCTCTTGCAGAGCCAGTGGCATTTTCCACCACCCACAGTTTGTAACCAAGAGTCGGGTGCAGCCGAGAAGGCTCCAAGCGCCTCCTTCCAGGCTGACTCTGCAGATGCCGAGGCTGCTCTGGGCTCTGCCAGGGCTCTGCTGGGGCTCAGCTCTGGGCGAGGCTGGGCCCGCTCTCCCCTCACATTGCTCCGGGCAGCTGAGGCACACAGGGAGAAGGAAGGGACACGTCAAGGGAGTTGAGGTTTAAGAGAGTTTTTATTCAAAAACTGCCATACCAAACAGGCTGTCATAAGAGCCGTAACAAACAGGCTGTCCTAACTACCTTAACCAACTAGCACTGCTAACTACCATAACTAACTAGTTGTCCTAACTCACTACTGTAACTAAAAGCTGTCCTCCAGTGCATCATCTCCTCCTCTGCTGCCTCAGTTGCTTTGCTGCAGTGATCAGAGGGGTCAGGCTGGAGAGAGGCTTGGCTGATGATAAAAATGGGTGCTGCCCAAAGGAGAAAAAAGAAAGAAATGAACCGTTACTTTCCAGAGTCAACTTCCTCACAGGCTCTGTTGCAACAGGACAAAGGGAAATGGTCTGAAACTCAGGAGAGGGAAGCAGGCTCAGATTAGGTCTGAGGCAGAATTTTTTTAGCAGGAGAGTAGGGAAGCACTGACAGAAGGTGCCCAGAGATGTGGGAGGTGCCTCCTCCCTGGGAACATCCAAGCTCAGGTCAGGCAGGGCTCTGAGCCACCTGAGCTGCTTGAAGATGGCCCTGCTCGCTGTGGGGCCCCAGGTGCAGATGACCTCGAAAGGCCCCTGCCAAGCCAAACCAGGCGAGGATTCTGCTTGCTTTGCGTGTGGAAAGCAGCGAGACCGGAGACCATCGGAGGGGGCCCCACAAGAAAACCCCTCCCTGGCGCTGCTGCTTCCCCTGCAGCCGCTTGGCATTCACCTGCAGCAGCTCCTGGGCAGACCAGCGCCGCTCCTCGTCCGGCTCCAGGCTGCACTCGAGGAAGTCCCGCAGCAGAGCCGACAGGCGCCTGGGCTCCTGCAGCTGCGGGGTCCCGTTCTGCCGGATCAGAGCGCGAGCCTGCAGGAAAAGCAAACTCAGCGCTCTGCCAGCTTCCTTCCCACTCACAAGTGCTCACATCGACCCTGGCTTCCCAGCCCCAGCTCCATGGGCACTTTCCTCCCTGGCAGAGATGCTGCTCACAGCTCATTTTTCTATGCCAACCAAAAACCCCAAACTTTGGTGCTGCAAAAAGAAAAATACTCAGGATTGGGATGTATTGCAGCAGGGTCTTCTCCTCAAAATTTACCAGCTGATACTTTGAATTCCCTGTTTCCAGGAGAGGAAAAGAAGGAGGTCAGGATGCCAGGGGGTTTCTCTGTGGTGGGCAGCGGCAGCACCGGGCGCAGAGGTGCGGGACCGGGAGCACGGGCTGGAGGCCTGTGGGGAGCTGCAGGGCCGGGCCGGGGCTGTGGGGCAGCCGGGGCTCAGCGCCGGGCGCTGCCTGACCCCACCAGCCCCGGGCAGGGCCGGCAGTGGCCCCCGGCCCCCAGGAGCCTGCGGGACGCCCCGGCCGCTGCCCGGCCCCGTGGAGCTGCCGGCCCTGCCCGCCGGGGGGGCCTCCTTCGGACACTGCGGCAGGACAGGGACCGGCTCTGGGATACGGGCTGGGGAGGGCACCCTGAGCACAAGGAGGAAAACAAAGACACATCTGGGAAACGCAGATTGTACATGGAAGGATCAGGGTTTTCTATTAAGCATTTGCTTTGGGTCGATGGAGAAAGGAAAGACTTTGCACAAAGCTCAGCAGCTCACAGAGGATGAGCACCCACAGGCAGTGAGCGGGGCTGCAGGAGTGGCAGAAGAAGGCCCTGGAGCACTTGGGCACAAAGGCACAGCAGCTGAATGCAAGAAGGGATGAGCAAAAGGCCAAGCTGAAGGCAAAGGCCATGGCACAGTTCCTACAGCCCCTCAGGGATCAACCCCAGGGCCCAAGGGGGCCCCAGCACCCAGGGGACGGGGTCGGCCACAAGCACCTGGCAGAGGCATTGCCCTCCTGGCCAGGGGAGAGCCCACCCAAACAGCCCCTGGGAAGGAGTCAGGGCTGTAAACCAAGATGCCATGGGTACAGGTTTTGCCGTTGGCTTTGGCAAGAAGAAGAGCCAGACCCAGGGCAGATATTCAATTCTCTCCCTTGCAATTGATCTTGGGAATTCCTTACCCTGGTAATTCTCCACCCAGTGCAGGGTGGGGATAAGGGATGTACATTTAAAGCAGTCTGTGGCCAGAGTCCTGTCTCTTGTGAAATCTCTCCCACAGGAAGCTGGGCTGGCACAGAGCCTGCCTTGGCACTTTGCTGTTCCCAACATCCAAGCAGGACATCGGGCCCTGCCTAAGGAGGCCAAAGCAGCACCACTGGTGGCCAAGTGGCGTGGCCCATGCCAAGTGTCCCTGAGGCCAGAAACAGCCCCCAGCACAGCTGAGCACTGGGGGACCCCTCAGCCTGGGCTCCAGGGCTCTGAAGCCCCGGAGATTTGCACTTCCCGCCTGCAGCAGGAGCATGGGAGGCCCCCACGGAGCCTGCACTGAAGGCAGCGCAGCAGCAGCCAGGGCTCCACAGCGGGGCAAGCCCCTGGGCCTGCCCACACATCCTCTGCTCAAATCCTCTGCCTGGGCACCCTCCTTGGGCATCTCCAGCCACCGGGGCCAATCCTTGCTGCCACTGCTGCAGCTTCAGTGCTTTCTGGGCCTGCACTGCCACAGCTGCTGGCGAAGACAGCGGCACAATTCCACTCTGGGTCTCAGCCACACTCACACACTGCGCTGCCTGGGATTGCACTGATGGAAAATACACCAGGTCATAGACTTGAACATTTTTAACATTTTATTTCCCTACTCAGCCTTGGTTTGCCTTGGCCTCGGGGAAGGAAATGGTAAAGGTTTTTTTAAGGGATGTTCCACCACTCAATGTAGATGAGTTTAACATCTCAACACACTGGGAATGGCCCAAAAGATTCCCACAAAGATAACGCCCAGCAGCAAACAGCAACCAACACCTACCCCAGACACTGCCCCCGGCAGAGCTGGAGACACCTGCTCTGGAAAAGGCTGAGAAGGAAATCCAGCAGTTCCGACCTGATGAACAGCAGAAGCCAAGAAATCCGGGTCCAACAGGAACCCAAATACTAAAAACTGCACAACTTGAAACTACAGAACATTAAACCAATGGATTTAGATTGGTTCAGACTGTATCAAGTCAGGGAAAAATGCAGTTAAACCCACGTGTCATGGAACGATTTTCTCTGCACACCCGGGCTATGTGGGGATGGAATGATTTCTGTTGCACATCCTGTCCAGAATCAAGGAATGCCTTGACTCTAACACTAAACATATTGATGGAGTTTTGTTGTTTTTTTTTTTTTCTTGCACTTTCAGTGCAAAGTTTATAGCAGAAGAGTATTTTTGGTAATAATCCTACTTCTATATTGCCGGTTAGGTTTTGGCCAGGGATGAGAGAATGAGTTTTTACTCCGAGGAGAAGTAGAAAAAACTTAATTGCCTTGGATTTTTTTGTGTATGTTTGTGTGAGAGATACCAAAATTTTGGTCTGGGTTTTTCGACGTTCACCTTTAGGCTGCATTTTGCAAAATTAGAAGAGATTTAAAGGTGACCCTTTAACTCATAAACAGTAAATAGATGATTTGAAGGAAAAATGAAAAAAACAGCAGGTTGTGGGGGTCCACATGTGAGGCTGCTGAAGGCTGCTCTAGAAGAGAAGCTGCATTCCAGGCAGCCAGCAGAGGAGCTTTAGAAATGCAAATTAACACTGCTGGGGCAAAGTGGGGACAATGGACCTCCCTCTTCTTGCCTGGGGCAGGAATTGGGCTGATTCCCTCTGCCCCTCACCCCAAGCTCTGCCTGCCTGCACAGATGGAATCTGCACAGCTGAAGGCAGAGCCCATGGTGAGGATCTCTGACTCTGCAACAGAAATGGGTGAAGCTGCAAAGGGAAACAGCAAATGGAGAATGTTGTGAAAACCTCACTAAAATAAGGGGGGGATCATCCCTGTGCCCAGGCGGATCGGGAAGTCTGAACCTTCCAAGTCCCTCAGCCAGTGGGCAAAGGCAGTGGGAGATGCGGCCGGGAAAATGAGCATCCAAAGGAGGCAGCGTGCTACAACAAGGGCAGAGAGCGCATGGCAAATGCCCCACGGCCTCTCCCTCTGCTCAGCAATCGAGTCACTTTGACAGGACTGCTCGGTCTCCTCTGGCCACAGAAACCTCCGGCGACGGGAATTTCCCCGCACGGTCCCGGCCACGGGGCAGCCACCTCTGTCCCAGCCACAGCAACCGGGACGAGCCAGCGCTGCTCCGGCAGCGGCTCCTGCCCAGGCAGCGGCGGGAAGGAGACCGCGGGCAGCCGCTCCCGCAGCGCCCTCAGCCCAGGGCCGGCACGGGCCGGACACGGCACCGCCAAGCCGCCGGAGCCCCCTGCCGCCCCCTCCGCCCGCAGCGAGCCCCGAGCCCCCGCAGAACCCGGCGCGGCTCCCACCTGCGCCGGGGCCGCCTCCGAGCTCCGCCAATGCCGCCTCCCCGCGCTCCGGCCGCTGCCGCCGCTCCCGGGCCCGCACAGACGCTCCGCCAATGGCGCCGCTGCCGAGCCAGGGCCGCCCTCAGGCCGCCAGCGGGGCCGTGCTTCGCCCCGCTCTCACCCATCAGCGCGCCAGAACCGCGACTGACGGACAGGGAGGAGGTGGCCTCGGCAGGGGCCGCCCCTGGGGTCCGGGTGCCTGCGGCCACCAACGAGGAGGAGGCGGCCACCGGAAGGGGACAGCGCTCGGAGGTGGCCCTGGGGCCCCTGGAGCACTTGCTGGCCGCGTGGAAAAGAGCCAGGTGTTTCGTCTGGGGGATGTGTCGCCGGCTCGAGGCCATCGAGGCCATCCTGCAGGGAACAAATGAGGCGTCCCCCGATGTCCTCAGGGACTTGGTGGCCAAGGCGGCCATGGCCGAGCGGCTGTGGGAGGCCAGTGCCCGCCTGGCCACGCGTCACCTGCTGGGGATACTTGGGGACATCTGCAGGCTCCTCGTGAAGCCCCCCGGTGGCTCCGGTGGCCCCAGTGGCCGCACAGTGGCTGAGCGGAGCCAAAAAGCCATCGCGGACATCCCGAGGCTGCTGCAGGGACAGTGATGTCACCGGAGTGATGACATCATCGGGGACATCGCTGCTGTCACTTGTCCCCTCCCTGCGCAGGCTTTGAGACAAATTTGGGTAATTTTCTGGGAATTTTCAACGAAATTGTCCAAATGCTGATGGGAATTCCTGGGGTGACATCACTGGGGACACTTGGGGACATTCTGAGCACAATCAGAATGCTTTTGCATTTCTCTGTTGGCTTTTGCATTTCTCTGTTGGCTTTTGCAGGTTCCTATTGACCACGAGCATTTTGCTCTGCTGCTCAATACTGATTTTGATTATCGATAATTCCTTGCAGCTGCTTGCTGGCACAATAAAATCTCAGAGTTGGCACGGACAAGTCCAAGGCTGTGTGAGCTTTCTGCCAGGTTTTGGGAATCCTTGACTGTGAAAAACGCCAATCACTTGTTTTAAAATTTTAAAAGCTTCATAGTAATAAACCCATAATAGAAACAGGAATAAAAGTGAGAGCAATGAGAATTTGGACAATCAGAGTTAGGACAATAAAGGACAATAAAAAGCAAAGAATTACAGACGTCCGGGTGGGTTTGGGCACTAAGCCACAAAAACATGCCTGGCTAACAAAGGGTTAACCCTTAAAAGCAATAGCCTGTTGCACATTCAAATATCTCACCCACGATGCATAAATTCTTTTCAAACAAAGGGTGTTCTCTGCTTTTTGTCAGCTTTTCCCCCTCAGTCCTGGTGGCTCCTTACAGACAGAGGAGAGGTGTAAGAATGTTTGTCTTTTCCCAGAAGGAGGCAGTAACTCTTGCTGTTATCTCCGTGCGAAGAATTTCTTACTTATCCTATCCATTCCTTGAGCTCGTTACAAAAAATATCTTACATCGCATAGTTTCTATTTTAACATTATGTCATAACCCAAAACTGCATTTCCCACACTACTTCAAAAGGATTAATACAGTTCTACAAAATAACTGTGCAACACAGCACACAGAGTATCCAAGTTAATATTTGCCAAGAGCCGATCATTCAATCTGCATTTTTCACACTGACAAATCCATTGCTCACATCCCTGGGCCCCCCCGGTCCCGGCGCTGCTCCCGGGAGTCCCGCGGCTCCGGGGGCTCAAAGGGGAGGGGGCGGAACCCCCGTGATGGGTGGGGGGCACAAAGGGGGGTCCGGGCCCGGTGCTCGGGGGGGTCGGTGCTCGAGGGGGGGTCGGGGGCACTGAAGGGGGTGCGGGTGCGGTTTTTGGGGGGTCCCGGTGCCCGGGGAGGGGGGGTCAGTGCTCAGCAGCGGGGGCTGCCTGGGGACCCCCCCGGGCCCCCCAAACCCCAGCCGGGTGTGAAAAACAAAGTTCACTCTTGGAGATTTGTAAAAGTTTGATAAGGGATAAAAAAGGGTTTTCGGCCAAAGAACCCGCCCTTAACTTAACCCTTCGTTCTCCGGATCCGGTTCCACTGCAGGGCTACAAACACATCCCTGAGTTTTGACATTATTCAAACACTCCTGGGAGCTTTGGATGTTCCAGGAACTCTTGTTTGGTTCTCACCTCTGACTTGTCTGCAGGACATTCTGCAGATTAAGTCAATACATTTGATTTCTTCTCCTGGTTCCATCCTGTTGTTTCAGAGCCCCTGATAAATTCATAAACGCTTCTCAGGTTTGTGTCACTGTTATCACCTGCTGAGGCTGGTCCACAGATGGGAGAAACAATGGAATTGTTTTACACCTGAGTCAGCCACACAGAAGCATTTTAACATTGCATAGTCTCTATTTCAATATTTGTTATTGATCTATTTCATATTCATCTATTTTTAATATTTTAAGGCCTAGGAGAGAATATCTATTTGTTACTCTAGCATTAAATTGGTTACACGGTGCACACATAAACGGATCGATTTTATTGTACCAGCGAGCAGCTACAAGGAATCATCAATAATCAATCTCAATATCAAGTACCAGAGCAAAGTCCTTGTGATCAATAGCAACGCGCAGAAGCCAATGCAGAAATGCAGAAGCCAATTATTCCATTGTCATTCATAACCCGGCTCTGCTGCAGCCACAGCAGAAAGCTGCCTCTGCTGCAAGGCACCGAGGGGGTCATTCACCCCTGACCCGCCCCCGCCTCCATGAGTGTCCCCAGAGCGTCCTCAGAGTGTCCCCAAGTGTCCCCAGTGACGTCACCCAGGAATTCCCATCAGCATTTGGGACAATTTCAATGAAACTTCCCAGAAAATTCCCCAAATTTGTCTCAAATCCCATGTGGGGAGGGGAGAGGGGACAAGTGACAGCAGCGATGTCCCTGATGATGTCACCATCCCCAATGACGTCACAGTGGTGACATCACTGTCCCTGCAGCAGCCTCGGGATGTCCTCTGTGAAAAATGCATATTTTATGATTGGCTTTTCTCAAATATTAAATTGAATACTTGTTGCAAGCACATTTCTCTCTCTCAGGATTTTTATAAAGGTGCACAGAGAGAAGTGAAAGAGAAAACAATTTCTATTTCTGCTCCTTGTTTTTCTCTTGTGGAATGTGTTTGGAGAGTTGTTTACCTGGAGCAAATGCCTGGTTGGATCACGGTGGATTGTTTGGGCCTGATGGCCAATGAGATCCACCTGTGTCTGGGCTCTGGAGAACAGGGTCATGAGTTGTGAGGGAGTTAGATATGACAGTTAGAGAAAGCAGCATGTAGTTTTTAGTATCCTCTTTTATATAGCATATTGATGAATCACAGCATAATTATAATAAAGAAATCATTCAGCCTTCTGAACTAAGTCAGACATCATCGTTCTTCCCATTGGGTTCGCCGACATCGACAACAAATATTATATGTAATATATTGATTAGAAGTGCTGTATTAACATTTTGATAGAATGGTAAATGTAGTTTTGTAGTTAAAATGAAGCTTTAGTAGTTAAAGTAGAAAATGTGTATGTGTTTTTTTTAAAAAATAATGAGATACTGGCTTCGAGATAACAGTCACAGAACACCCAAATCTTCGGGAGAAGAGGAATTTATGGGTTTCTTATCAGAAGAAGGTAATTTCTTCAGGCCTTGCTCAGATTGGAAGACGCCGTGGGGATTAAAAGAAGGAGTTGACATATTCCAGAGAGAGTTTCTTATTTTAAATAGAATGTATGCATAACCATGAAGTATGTATGAATATGCAACAGTGAATGGATCTTAAGAGTTATTCCTTTGTTCACAAAACATGCCTGTCCTAGCGTAAGTGCCCGAGAATATCCAGACGTCCGTAATTCTTTGTTTTTTATTGTCCTGTAATAAAACGAACACTAAATTTTTATTACTCTAATTGTATTACTATTTTTATAACCATTTCATTATCATTAAACTTTTAAAAGTTGTAAAAACAAGTGATTGGCGCTTTTCCCGCTGCAGCACTTATTAACATTCTAATGCAAAACACGTAGCATCCACTTCAATACTTTGCAAAAGCCAAAACTATAATGTATGTTTTTCACACTGTCCACAAACTAAAATATCATCCATGAATGATGTTCTGAGGATTTGAGCAACACAGGGGCCAGGGCACTGGCCACAAAATGCTGACAAATTATACTACAGCAAAAGTAGTTAAAAATCATTACAAACTGTACTGTATCAAAATCGTTTAGATTAAGAATAAGTTGCAGAAGTCAAGACGAAATAGCAAAAGCCACCAACTACATAGTTCTTTATAACAAACCCAGGGCAGGTTTTTCCCTTGCTCGGAGAACTTGGGCCTTCCCCGGGCCCCTTCTGCCCTCTTGCAGAGCCAGTGGCATTTTCCACCACCCACAGTTTGTAACCAAGAGTCGGGTGCAGCCGAGAAGGCTCCAAGCGCCTCCTTCCAGGCTGACTCTGCAGATGCCGAGGCTGCTCTGGGCTCTGCCAGGGCTCTGCTGGGGCTCAGCTCTGGGCGAGGCTGGGCCCGCTCTCCCCTCACATTGCTCCGGGCAGCTGAGGCACACAGGGAGAAGGAAGGGACACGTCAAGGGAGTTGAGGTTTAAGAGAGTTTTTATTCAAAAACTGCCATACCAAACAGGCTGTCATAAGAGCCGTAACAAACAGGCTGTCCTAACTACCTTAACCAACTAGCACTGCTAACTACCATAACTAACTAGTTGTCCTAACTCACTACTGTAACTAAAAGCTGTCCTCCAGTGCATCATCTCCTCCTCTGCTGCCTCAGTTGCTTTGCTGCAGTGATCAGAGGGGTCAGGCTGGAGAGAGGCTTGGCTGATGATAAAAATGGGTGCTGCCCAAAGGAGAAAAAAGAAAGAAATGAACCGTTACTTTCCAGAGTCAACTTCCTCACAGGCTCTGTTGCAACAGGACAAAGGGAAATGGTCTGAAACTCAGGAGAGGGAAGCAGGCTCAGATTAGGTCTGAGGCAGAATTTTTTTAGCAGGAGAGTAGGGAAGCACTGACAGAAGGTGCCCAGAGATGTGGGAGGTGCCTCCTCCCTGGGAACATCCAAGCTCAGGTCAGGCAGGGCTCTGAGCCACCTGAGCTGCTTGAAGATGGCCCTGCTCGCTGTGGGGCCCCAGGTGCAGATGACCTCGAAAGGCCCCTGCCAAGCCAAACCAGGCGAGGATTCTGCTTGCTTTGCGTGTGGAAAGCAGCGAGACCGGAGACCATCGGAGGGGGCCCCACAAGAAAACCCCTCCCTGGCGCTGCTGCTTCCCCTGCAGCCGCTTGGCATTCACCTGCAGCAGCTCCTGGGCAGACCAGCGCCGCTCCTCGTCCGGCTCCAGGCTGCACTCGAGGAAGTCCCGCAGCAGAGCCGACAGGCGCCTGGGCTCCTGCAGCTGCGGGGTCCCGTTCTGCCGGATCAGAGCGCGAGCCTGCAGGAAAAGCAAACTCAGCGCTCTGCCAGCTTCCTTCCCACTCACAAGTGCTCACATCGACCCTGGCTTCCCAGCCCCAGCTCCATGGGCACTTTCCTCCCTGGCAGAGATGCTGCTCACAGCTCATTTTTCTATGCCAACCAAAAACCCCAAACTTTGGTGCTGCAACAGCCATTGTAAAGAGCTGGTGCACTTGCTTCACATTTTCAGGTCATCCTCAGAGCCAGAAGAACTGAAACAACGTAAATCCCTAAGCAAATTGTGTCTGGAGACTGCAGAATATGTGTCTGTGTTGAGACTCCAGTCCTCTGGGAATTCCCTTCCCCATGTGCAGAATCCTCCAGCTGCTGCTCCCAGTGCAGGCTCACCCTGTGCTCACAGGCCTCTGCAACCACGGAGAATTGGCCTCTTACCATGGCCCTCGTTTCCTTGAAGTAAGGAGGTTCTCCTTCCACCATCTCGATGGTCACAATTCCAAAGGACCAGATGTCCACCTTGGGGCCGTAAGGAGAACTGGTGACAACTTCTGGGGCCATCCAGTGAGCAGTGCCCACCATGGAGCTGCGCTGGTCCTGCTCAGGGCTGACCTGAGCACTGAGGCCAAAATGAGCTGAGGACAGAAGCAAACACTGTCAAAGGCAGCTGGAATGAGGAAACCAAGCACAAAGACTCCCCTCTCTCAGTCTGAGAATGCAGCAGTGAAGTCAGCTGGAAAAGTCCTCAGGGCTGTAGCCAAGGAAAGATGGAACTGAACTGGACCCTTAAAGAAACCCTCAGCTTTCGTGCAGTTGCTTTTACTGATTCCCTTGCAGCTTTAGATTCCAACTCCTGCCCCTCTGGGAGGGCCATTCCCAGAGCAAAGGCACCCCTGACAGCCTGCTCCTCTCCTGAGCTCTCTGCAGGGTCAGCCGCTCTCAGCTGGCAGCAGGGGCCGGGCAGTGCCCCCAGCAGCCCTTGTGGGGCTCTGGCCGTCACTGGGAAGCAGCCCCACAGCCGCACCCCGGGAGCGCCGTGCCTGGCCAGGAACACCCACCCAGCTTGACAGAGCCGTCCATGCCCAGAAGGATGTTGGAGCTCTTCAGATCTCTGTGGATCACCCGGTTCGAATGGAGGAAATGCAGGCCCTGCAGACACTGAGAGAGAACAAGAAACACGAGGGTAAAAACCAATGGCCGGAATATATCACACAAGAAAGGACAGTTTAGAATTCTGCCAGCAGCGACTTTGCTCTGACAGGCCAGGAGTGCAGTGCAGACAAGCTCCAGGCAAACGGTTCAAGGCAAAGCTGAGAACAGCACATCAAATCCAAAACAGACAGAGAGTGCCACAACAGCAGGAAAGAGAACAAGAACAGAGTAGAAGTGCAGTGCTGCTGGCAGGCCGTTCGCTGCAGGGGCTCTTTCTTCTCCAGCTCATAAAAACAACAGAGAAACAAAGCCCTGAGCATGGAGCCACTCCTGCTCTCACGCCCTCTTGGGAAGGACCATCGTGTCCAAGGCATGGCAGTCACAGGCAGGATCCCTCACCTCCCGACTGACAGCTGCCATCTCTCCTTCAGCCATGCGTGTCTGTCTGACAACGTCCTGCAAAGTTCCTCCATCCATGTATTCCATCACCAGCCAGAGATCTCCATCGACAAGGAAGCTGGAAGAGGAAAGCAGTGGCATGGAGACCAATGTGCAGCGCTCAATTCCCCCATGGAAAAGCCTGGAGTGGAGGTTTGTTGCCAGGTCACTTGTCAATGAGGACAGAATCCGATGGAGAGACATTCCTGCCAGGCTGCACAGCCCTTGGGATCTGCACAGTCTAAAGGAGGAGACCCCTGTGAGAAAGGAGAGGCCTGAGATGGCAAGCAGGTGAAAAATGCAGTTTAGCAAAGGCCCAGATCAATGTGGAACCACAACACTGGCCCCCAGCTGGTTCAGCTTCTGAACTCATCAGTTCCACCCTTCCCTGCAGAACAAGGCAACACAGCTCCCAGGGTTATCCAGGGGAGGAGGCCGGGCAGCACTTGGGACAGAAGGGGTCAGAAAACCTTTCAGAAAGTCCCTTCAGAAACAGGCAAGGCCAGTGACAAATGGGCAAACGAGGCATTTCTGGGAACAAGAACCTGGTCTTCCTGGCATCTGCAGCAATGGGAAAGGGCTGGGAAGAAGAAGGCAAGGGAAATAATTTCTGCTGTGGTTTACCAGCACTTGTTGTAAGACACAGAAAACAGGGTCAGCTTGAAGGGAAAACCAAACCAAAGCAACAAAAGCACACGGAGGGAGTGAACTGCCAGGCTGTTGTTTTGGGAAGATACAGCTGTGTCAGGCATTTTCAAATCAGGCTACAGACTACGGATGCCAGGAAAGGTTAAGGCAGGGCCCGGGCACGGGATAAGGCCTGAAGCACTCACCTGTCCAAAGAGCTGACAATGTTGGGGTTCTTCTTGTCCTTCAGGAGCAGGAGCTCATTCACAGCTCGTTCCCTGTTCTGCCCTCTCAGACTCATTTTCTTTATGGCCACCTGAAGGGACATTGCAGACCTTTCACTGGAGGAGTCTGTGGCAGGAGGCCGCAGCAAACACGGAGCGAGTCTTTTTGGGGCGACGGAGCCCGGCTGTGCCAAACTGCCTTGGGATGGGACACCAGAGCTCAGCAAGTGCCATTCCCACAGCCCATTGCTCTGCTCGCTGGGGGCTGCTTACAGGACACATGGCCAGAGACATTTGGCCTTGCAAGCCCTGCAGAAATGGCCCCTCAGCTGTCAGCCTCCAAGCTCCAACCACATTCTCTGCACCTACAGTCTTCTCAAATGGCCTCAACACTCTCATTATTATTCAAACACATTCTGCAAGCAGGAGGTAATTCTGGTTCTGTGCAAACAGAGCAAAACAGCCGGGAACCCTTTAGCAGTTCTATGGGATTGGGTCATGATTTCAGATGCAACTGCTCTGGCTGGGGTTGCACAACAAAGCAAACACACACATCCATTGCCCTGCTTGCATTCCTTTGGGCACTTCAGAAGGACCAAGTCTGTCCCAGCTGTGCTCTGCAGGCTGACACGGCTCTGCCTGCAGAGGAGCAGCCTGTGCAGGAAAGCTCTGCTGGCCCCCAAAGCTGCAGCCACAGCTCCCAGCAGAGGGGAGAGCCCTGGAGAGCTGCCAGACGTGCTGGGCGTGTTGACACTGACCTCTCCTCCAGTGGCCCTGTCGAGTCCTTTAGAAACGGTTCCGAAAGCCCTGGAGACAAAACAGCAGAGAAGAAAGAAGCAGCGCTTTAGGCCCTGGCAGTGAAAGCCAGCCCAGACAGGAGATCTCTGCTGCCTGCAGCGTTCACAAGCACCTGGGGGCATCGACCCTTCCAACAACAGCACAGCAGCCACCAGCCCTCTGCCATGCAAGGTGTGCCAGAGAAAACTGAGACCCAACACCAAGGAATTGGGCTGGGGCAAATCCCAAATGTCCACGCTGCACTGCTTTACTTCAAAACCTGAAGTGAGCAATGGGTGTCTAAAGAACTGGAAAAGAATGCATTCCATCCTTTCCCATTTCCTGCCTAAGACCTGCAGGATCCACAAGGGCCCTGCCATCAGGCAGGTGATGCATTTTCCCCCAGAGTGCATCAGCTCTGTGTCTGTTACTGAATGTATGGGCTCTACTACCTGTGCTAGAATAGAGCACTTATTAGTTCAGCTCTGGTTTCTGTTTCTAAACCATTAGGTTGTTAATCCTGACCGGAGGATATTTTTTGAAGCAAAATATTTGAAAGAAATCTCCTTGAGAACTGTTTTCTGACAGTCACCAGATGGTGAGTGGCTCTTTTAGGCAATCCAATTCCAGGGACAGAAGATCTTCCAGGTCCTGCTCCTTGCTGCAGGCAGGACACTGCCAGCCTCAGGGGCCTTTGACGGTGCCTTCGGAGCACAGGTATCAATTCTGATCAGGACTGAGGGACAGCAGGATTGTACCCCAGTGTCTGGAGGTGTTTGGAGCTCTCCTGACTTCTCACTTGATCCTGCACCAGCACAACACCTGGGCCTGCTTGTGCAGAAGTAACTGCCGTGCACTTACCCTTGGCCAATCTGCTCCACTTCCAGGTATTTCTCGGCAGGCTCCGCCAGGCTCACGGTGTTCCCTGAAAGAAACCACGTGGAAGACGCTCCCTCCCAGAGTGAGACCCCGCCTCGCAGCAGAGCCAGAATGCAGCCCCCCTCCCTGGGGCCGTCAGCCCCTTGGTCTCAGCTGGGGAAGGACAAGAAATGACCCTGGCACATTCAGCTGCAGAGCAGCACTGGGTGCAGCTGATGCCGAGACACACACACAGCACCCTGCTCTGGCACACAGGAACAGAGCAGACGTACTCAGCTGCATCAGGCACCACTCCCCTCTCCCCTCTGGCTGCAGGGCTGTGCTGCTGTCAGAATGTTCAGCCCAGGATCCCACAGCCGAGGGAGGTTCAGTGTCCTCTTCCCAAGCACAGGGAGCTTCTCCGTCCTCTTCCCAAAATGCTGCAGGTTCGCCATCATCTTTGCAAGCCAGGGGACGTTCACTGTCCACTTCCCATGCTGGGAGAAGTTCACCCTCCTCTTCCCAAGCCACAAGATGTCCTCTGTCCTCCTCCCACACCAGGAGATGTCCACTGTCCTTGTCCCACACCGCAGGAGCCTCGCCGTTGTGTTCCCACAGTGCGGGATGTTCGCCCTCGTCTCCCAGAGCAGCGGGAAGTTCACTGTCATCTCCCGGCACTGAGGGACGTTCACCATCGTCCCCCGGAAGAGCAGGAAGCTCACTGCTGCCTTCCTCCTCTTTGGCCTCCTCTTTGGAAGCAGAGGGAGCCAGAGGAGGTGCTGGTGCTGCTTTTGTGCCCTGTGGACAGACGGCAGCGTGAGGGACGGGAAGTTCTGTCTCAGTTATCACCTTATTTACCCTCAGCTGCACATCCAGCTGCACTAAGCAGAAATTGGGTTCGGAGCTGTTCAAACTAACAATGGGCTAAAGTTGACATTGCCCCTTATTGTTGGGAATTCCATATTCCACCATGGCTAGAGCCAGCAAGCAATGCTCTGCCTGCAAAACCAGACCTGCAGCTCTTCAAAAGCTCTTCAGCAGAAAAGGAGAAAACTCCCAGGGATCCCTTTGCTGCTGCAAGGACACTGGCAGGAACTTTCCTTCAGCCTCCCAGGCTGGCACTCGGCTGCCACATGCCGAGCTCACAACTTGCTGCACAATTCCAAACACCAAAGGTTCCTTTCCCACTCACCGAAGGAGGAGCTGCGCGGGATCCACTCATGAGGTGCCCTGCAAGGGAAGAGGGAACATGAACCAGATGCTGTCAGGAAAAAAACTGCCTGTGGTGGGAAATGCCCCGGAGCAAGGCAACCCCGAGAGAGCATTTTGCTTTCACAGCGTCCCTCCAGGAGCCACAGTCCCTTCACACAGCAAGAGAACAGCACAAAATACTGGGCTGGGTCAGCTCTTGGCTGGACAGGCAGTTCCAGGCTCTGCTGCCACAGACTCCCCGCTTGAGGGAACAGAACCCCCCAGGGCTCATTGCAAATGCTGTGCATGCCCCGCTGGCTGCAGACACCCCCTTTTCCAGCTGCAGCTGCTGCCAGGAGCTCTCCCAAAGCAATGGTGTCTTCATGGCAATTTGGTTACAAAGTCAGCTCAGGCCCAGAGGAAGAACAGCAAGCACACAGCAAGCCCAAAGCCACAGCACCGAGGGAAAACCTCGACTTACGTGCCAAGTGGGTTAAAAAATACCCCGCATACGCCACAGAGTACAGCGTGCAAACTGCAGCAGCCACGTGCTGGATCATTTTGGCTGCGCTGCACACGTCTGCAGACTGTAGCCCTGCAAGCACAGAAGGACACCCGTCAGGGCTGGGCTGGCTGCTGAGAATGCCTCGGGCAGGAGGATCCTCCGGCAACGAGCAGTGCCCAGAGCCACTCTGGACACTGAGGCCTCCGTGTGCCACAGCAACGGGAACACCCCGGGGACGTGGCAGTGCTCCTGTGACATCACAGCAGCAGCTCACGCAGAAACCACCTGGAAGGTTCTCCTGTGTCACAAAGGAGCACAAAGAACCCTCCCAGGGCACAGCCTGTTGCCCAAAGGATCCAGGAGGAACTTTGAAAATGCAGCAAACAAGGACACCCCATAGCCCAGTGTCACGATCCGCTTATTGCGGGGTGTCGTGATGGTTCTTTTCACCGATCCCAAAAGTACAAAAGGCAAACAACAAGGGACTATCAGTTAATCACAACAAATGCACCTTTATTAGGGGCCAAAACAGTATATGCGATAGTGGGGATCAGAAAGGAGATAAAATAATAGAGAGGGAGAGAGAAGAGGGGGATGGGAATAGCTTCCAACACAGGCGAGATCTTCAGTGGTCCGGACGATGGGGATCCGTCTGTCGTGTTGGGGGAGTCTCCGAAGTTCTGGTCGACCCGGGGGGTCCAGTTATAGTCCACAGAGGAAAGAGGGGGGAACAAGTGTAACAATGAAAGTCCATTGTAATCGCCACGAGGGAACAGGTGAGTCCACAGAAACCACCAAAGCAAGACGAATACAATAAAGAATAAGTCCATTGAAATTACTGAAGGGAAACAGGTCATGTCATTAGTGGTCAGACCACCAATTTCCCCTCCTCCCTATAGTAGGGGTCTCAGTCTCAGTCCTTGGGAGGAGGGTTCTCATTCTTTATTTGTCACAGTGGTAACGAGGCAGATGAGGGGTCTTCAATGAAGGACCACGGGAATCCCCCCAAAAGTTCCTTGGGCTTAAGAACGGATATTAGAAGCAGGCCGCGCATCAGGCTGTCCCGTGCTGGGTCCATGTCAGATCTTTGCCAAGTCCTTGCCAACTCCTTGCCAAGTTCTTGCCAGGCCTTGTTCGGAACAGCTAGCATGATGGTTCAGTGGTTCCACCTGCACTGTGTCCTGTTCTAAGTCGGAACTGCAGTGGGGGAAGGGATTCTTTCTCGTGGCAATCGGAAGGCAGAATGGAGAACAAGGGGCTTCAGATGGGCTCTTACACCACCCGGTGACTGACGATTGCCCTCGAAAGATCTTCATCAGCAGGATTCCATGGGGTCGTTGTGGAGTCTTCAGGACTCGTCAAGTGTCGGCAGCACATCCCAGGGAGAAGAGAAGAGAAAAAGGAAAGGAAAGAGAAAACAGGAAACCTAAAACAATCACAACATATTAGTAAGCAAACTATAATTAAATAATAAGCAAAATACAATAAGTATTAATTAAATCAATAATAGTTAAACAATAAATTGTTTAGATAATAACCAGTATTAATCAATTAAACGATAAATTGATCAAAAAGTAAACCAGTATAATCAATATTAAACAATAAGGTAATATATCTAGTATAATCGACATTACTCAGTACAATTTTATAATCAATAAACAAATAATTAAAACAGTGATTAGAACAAATCATAAGAGAAAATTATGTAAAACATATCTTCTAACCTTATAATCTCCTTGTGTCTACAGTCCTGGGAACATCTATAGTGTAAAGGATGCAATGACAGGGAATATCAAATGTACTGAGGCATCACTTATGGTCAACACAAATGCTGTGGCTATGTTTGTGATGGGGTTATAAGTAAAATTCACTAAATTCCACCAGGATTGGAAATCCCTTTCAAAATCAGTGGCACTGTCCCAGACTATTTTCCTAATTTCAGTAGGAAAAGTGCCTTCTTCACCTTCTCTTATAATTGAGGCAGCAACTGACTGCATCCATAATTGAGCGTGGATACAGCTAAGAGCTAAGGAAACATTGCTTTGTGTGGCATTAAGTGCATCAATTATCAATTTGCTATCATTCACATTTATCTTTTCCCAATTTGGTAAAATATTTGATAGCAACCACTGATGTGTTCCCAAGGCCGATAAGGACGATTGCAGTGGTTGTTGTATTTTGGTTAAATCTTTAGTCGTAGAAGTCAGTTTATTCATTAATACTTCTGAATCTATACTATTTAGGATTCCCAATCCCGTTCCCACAACACCGGTTATGTCTCTTGGCACCCGGTTTTTAGGAGGGTTCCACTGTCGCAGCCAGGTTGTCCAGCCCTGAAAAGAGGTTTGCAAAAAGGGTGAACAAGCTGGTTGTATTTCTGAGACATTATTTTGCATCAGCAATTTAACTTGTTTAAGAGACCGTGCCGGATTAAATAATATCTGTTGTTGGCCGGTTTTCCTGATTATATATGGTCCAACTTCAAAAATTTTCGGGGTAAGCATAACTGGTGGTTGAGCTCGAGTGGTGGTGGTGGTGGTGGTGGTATAAACCGTAGTGGATTGGGCTACAGCATTTATTATGAACTTAAAAGAAAGCCCTTCGGTGTTTTTTCCCCATAAGCAAACCACTTCTGCAGTCTGTGTTAATGTAAAATTGTGCCAACAATCCTGTATGCTTGGGTGCGTGCAGACTTTTTCCTGCTTGTCTGTTTGACCTATTTGAACACTGATTGAGGTTGCCTTACTATAAGCAGTTTTGTTAACCATTCGGCATCCTATGCTAATTTTCTCCCCCATTATCCCTTGAAGCTGCCAGGTTTTGTATTCTTTCCATTCTTGCCTGGTGTATGTGTGATTATTATGCATGACAAGAGTTATTAGATTTAAATCTTTTACATTTCCCATGTATCCGGAAAAATAAACAAAAGCTTGGGACCAAGGTCCTTCGGTAAAGGGGCTTTCCGTCCATTGGGGTATGACTATTATATTATTATTGGTTGTAGCATTAATCTTAAATTTGTAAACCAGGCCTTGCAAACTAAATGGGTTAGTCAAGTTGTTTTGCCAGCTACATGTCACATAAGTGGTTTTAGCTAAAGTAAAGCTATACCAGCAATCAACAGATTCATTTTTGCAGTCTTTTGTAATTGCAATATTGTTAGTTCGGCGAACTGCGGTATAATTACCAATATATTCTTGACGGCAGCATAGGGTAAGGGGAAATATTTTGGCACACTCCCATTTCTTGGTAGGGCATAATTTTGCTGAAGGGATTTTCAAATAATTTTTTCCTCCTGGCTCCATAAAATTTCCAGCAATTGTGATAGAGGAAGCTTTCTCATGTAGAGATCCTTCCACTTTTCTGCATGCTACCACAATAGTCTCACCAATCGTTCCAGTTAGGGTTCTGGTCCATTCCTTCTGATCCCATCCCCACTCATTTGGACGATATACCTTAGAGTTATGTAGCACAATAGTTGCCAGACTCGGGTGACGACCTTTAGGATATGATCCTAGGGCATTAGTGTGCTCGATGGTAGCTTCAGACCATGGCCACTCAGCAGGATTCTGGCCAGAGAGTTGTGGTAAGATGCAGAAAAGTATCACCAATTTTATCATGGCTCAGATGATGTTGTCCCTCGAGGTTCTTCTGTAAAGGTAAACACAACAGAAAAGTTCTGCCACTATATGGCAGAAAAGGTTAGAATGATGGAATTATCCAGCGTGTATTTATCCTGTGCTCCTTTCCCAGAGCATCGGAAGCTACCCATGCATATTTATTCAGAGGAGTTTTCAACACAAGTGGTACCTCCCCTACTGTAGGGAGGTCTACCAAAACAGGTTGTCCAGGATAATGAGCAGGGTTTGTGGAATCGTCAGGTCCTTCCAGCACGGAATGATGCTTGGAGCTGTTGGACAAAAAGCAGTGATCTTGGGACACCCATTTACTCCCCATCTGTCATTTACACCTTTGACAGCTTCCCATAATCGGAGGTCCCAATTTCCTTCCTGTGGTTTTAAGAGTCTCTTTAAAAGACCATTAGTCCTTTCTACAATCCGTTAGCTTGAGGATAGTAAGGGGTGTGAAAAATCCATTTGATTCCTTCACCTTTTGCCCAGTCCTGTACAACTCTAGCAGTGAAATGAGACCCGTTATCAGACTGAATTTCCTGTGGCTTTGGGAAAGTTCCAAACCACCCCTGTAAAGCTTTGACAGTATTGTCCCCAGTAGCTCTTTTAAAAGCATCAGCTTGAACTAACCCAGACACAATCTCTACTCCTACTAACACAAAATGTTTTCCTCCTGATTTCTTAAAGGGACCAATATAATCTACCTGCCATGCGTCCCACAAGCCTTTGCCTTTCCTCAAATGCAAAGGGTCATCTTCTAAAGGGTGTCTTTCCAGTCGCTTGCGACACTGCTCACAGGCTGATATGCATGTTTTACACATTTCTCTAGTAACGGGCCAACCCCGGGCATGAGCTTCCTGGTATAAATCTTTTGCACCTGTGTGCTGCCTTTTTACATGCAGCCATTCTAACAATTGATTCCATTCCTCTGTAATTTGCTCCTTTTTCAGGGGACTAAGCCTTGCTAGCTCATCAGCTTTATTATTCCATTCTCCTGCTGGATTCCCATCTGTTTGATGAGAGGCCACCCAACCTACTGCAAAGTTCCCCTGACTTGCAATATTTAATATTTCTTGCCACTTTTCCTTTTGCCATACCGGAATTCTGTTGACTTCCCAATCGTTTTGCTGCCAAAAAGGAAGCCATTCAGTACAACCTTTGTATACAGCATAAGAGTCAGTGTAAATGCAGACCAAAGAGGAATTTTGTGCTTCTCGTTGGAAAACACTCCAGACAGCTACCAGCTCCCCAACCTGTGCACTACCTTCGCCTTCTGTAATTATTTGCTCACCAGAGGAAATGTGAAGGGCTGCTGCTTTATACTTCCACATTTTACCTTCCCTTTTAGCAGAAGCATCAGTAAACCAAGAATTTGCTGATTGTTCAGGAGAGAAAGGAGGGGCCACTTTGATTACAGAGACTGGTTTATCTTGGCCACTATCCAACTCCTCAGTTTCTTGGATTGCTAAATTTTTTACAGCTCCTTCTGTAATTGTAAAAATATTACAGTAATGTTCGATTTGAGCATACCACTTCCTAACTGAGGCCCTCTGAGCCACCCCGTCAGGAGGGGGGGTTCCACTAGTGACTGTCTTAATAACCTTGAAGGGGCCCCTTAGCACAATAGGTTGTTGACGTGCTATTTTTTCCACTTCAATGAGAGCCAAACTAACCACAAACAGCCCCTTTTCCCAGGTAGTGTATCTTTTCTCAGCATCTCTGAAACCACGAGAATAGAAGCCCACAGGCCTTGTTGGACCCTCAGGTCCCCTCTGCCATATGTGTACTGACAGCCCTGAGGCAGCGAATCCCCATTCTACCTGAAAGGGATCTGTAGGATGGATGGGACCCAATGCTTGATGAGCTGTTGCCTCAAAAATCAGTAATTGCAATGCTTCTTCCTGAGAAGGAGTCCAATCCCATTTTACCCCTTTCCTCAGCAAGTCATAAAGGGGCCTAGCAATTATCGAGAAATCTGGAATGTGTTTTCTCCAGAACACTAATAGTCCCAGAGCCTGTTGGAGATCCTTTCTAGTGTGAGGCATTTTAATCTGATCTAAAGAAGTCAAGGTGTCTGGTGGAATACATGTCATGCCCCCTTTCCACCAAATTCCCAAGAACTTTACTTCTTGGGAGGGCTTTTGAATTTTTTCCGGGGGAATCTGTAAATCGAGACTCTCTAAATGAGAGATTATTTTCTGTTGAGTCTCTCCTACTGCTTCAATTTCATCCCTCCCACCAAAATGTCATCAATGTATTGGTAAACAGCTACATCATCAGGTTTGGATATCTTTTCTATTTCTTTAGCTAGTGCATGGTGGGCTAGAGTGGGGGAATGCTTGTATCCTTGGGGAAGCCTAGTGAAAGTGTATTGCTGTCTTTCCCACGTAAAAGCGAAACGGTCCCTATCTTCTGGCTGTATAGGTATCATAAAAAACATGTCTTTGACATCTATAGTTGCCATAATAGGATGAGCTTTTTCTTGAATAGATATTATCAACTCGGCTAAATTCGGGACTGCTGCTGTGAGAGGGTCTGTGTTGGCATTAAGCCTGCGGAAATCAACTGTTAGCCTCCATTTCCCATTGGATTTACGCACTGGCCAGACAGGCGAGTTGAAAGCAGAATGTGTGTTAATTATTACTCCCTGGTCTCGCAAATCCTGTATAACTGGTTTGATACCTTCTCTGGCTCCAGAAGGTAGAGGATATTGTTTTACATTTGTTATTTTACTATATGGTAGAGAAGGTGCGGTTTGAAGCAACCTAATATTTAAAGGTGTAGCGCCAAAACACCACAAAGATCCTTCTGAGTCCTCCCATTGTCTCCAGCAAGAACATCCATCCCTAGTAAATTGTTTGGAATGTTCCCAATTACCATTTTGACAACTAATTGATTCTCATCTCCAGGAAGTGTGAGTTTGACCAAGGCTACATTCATAGATTCTGACTTTCCTAGGGCATTTAGAACACAGTATTGTCTCTTAGTTGGAACAACTCCACTCCTCTGAGCATCTTTTTCTGTTAATGCAGAAATTTGTGCCCCAGTGTCAATCAAAAATGTTACAAGAGCACGTTTGGGACCCGTAACAGCTGTAATTAAAATATCTCCTAATTTATTTTTAGTGAGCATTCTCAAGTATACCCATGCTCCGTCCTTTCGCTCACCTGTAAAGGACGGAGAAGTTAGTTTCCCTGAAACTGTGTCAGCTCATTTCCCGAATTCTGAGGAGGGGGCTGAGAGAGAAATGGCCCGCTGACTGGGTTTGAGAGAGGAGTTGGGAAAAGGTTACTGTTTCTGTGTTTCGGAGGAGATGCTGAGGGAGGGTTGGTTCCTTGCCCGTGTTCTGAGGAGGGAGGGGAAGGAGAGGCGGAGGAAGAGTTGGCTCCTTGCCCATGTTTTAAGGAGGTTTGGGTGCCGTGGGTTGGATTGGCGGATTTGATTTTCGATGGCGCCAATTAGTTATTAATTTCTGTAATTTATCAAGAGGCAAACCATCGATTATATCTCTGGGGACTCCTTTTTGGACTCCTAACGACCACCAATGCTGGCGGTCAGGGCTTTGTTTTCCCTTTTCTGAATTTTTACCATAAGGAATCCCAATGGACCGAACTCCTTTTGTTTTCTCTGGTTTTTCTTCCAGGGTTTTTACTGGTCCATATTTTCTACAGTAATTAATCAAATCTTCTGCAACTTCACCCCATGTCCAGACTTTACGACTACTGGCAGGCGAGCTGCATTTTGAAGCTGTGGCTTGTAAGGATGAATGGGATGGGGTAAAGTTGGGATCAGTAGATCCAGTGCAATCAGTGGGATTACCCAGGAATCTGTCCAGTCTTTCCACAGGGCTTAATGTCATAATAGTTTTTTGTAAGGTAATGGCAGTAGTTTCTGGAAGCTCACGAATTAAAGGGGTCATTATTTCGGGCTTCACAGGTAATTGCATTGGGGATTCAAAGCCAGGAATTAACTTCTTCTCATGAATCATTTGCAGGCAAGCGGCTTTATGCACACTTTCTAAGAGTTGGTCAGGGGTACTAATTATAGCTATGCGATCTCCCCTTTCTAAGGGGCTCGTTCCCCCGGCCCAAAAAGCCTCACGCTGTGTCAGGGACCATGTGTCACGTTTTTCTCCCGTTGTTAGGAAGACACCGTGTCCCCAGTACCCACTGGCTTCTTGTTCAGTTAATTTAATTTGATCACCACCAGTGAGGGACACCCGGAAAACATATTCTGTTTCTGATTCGTGTGGGAGGCGTCCGTATTCCTTTTTAAGCTTAGCTAACTCAGTGGCAGTGTATGGTATGTGTTTGGTTGTGATGTGAGGTTCGAGATCATCATCACTGAGATAATTATACTCTGTTTTAATTAGGGGTCTCAAGTGATGGCAGCAATGTTCCCCACAATTATTTGCTGCTTCAAGTTCCTTTTGGGGGTAAATCTGTCTAATGTGAGTAGTTTCCTTCTCCTCTGTTTCTGTAGGGGAATCAGCATTGTGTGATTTGTTAACATGTTCTTCTGTTAAGGCAGCTTGCAATGCATAAGTCACATTTCTTGCTTCATATAACTGTTTTTGTAAAATTTCTACTAATTTTTGAAGGGAGTCTATTATTATTTCTTGCTCACTTCTTCGTTGTGAGCGAGTTTCTACGGCTGCCGTAAGACAAGCTCCCAAAACTGAGCATAAGATGGTTTTATTCTTGCCCAGTTTGAACTTTGTATCATGTTGTAAAGAACACACTCTATCAACCACATTATCCAAATTAAACCAATTATTTTGTGCCCATTCCTCTCCTCCTGGAGAAGGTTTGGCATTATATTTAGCTAGTAGAGCATAAAGCCCAACTTTAGCTTTATCATTAAGGTTATCACTCATTTTGTGAAGGGACCAAAACCACAACAGGGAGGTACAAACTTAAGTTCCACAAACCACACAGCCCTCGCTGTGTCGCCCTTCGCTTCCTTGGGTGGGTGAAGGGACAATAATGTGCCTGGGAGGCTCTGCTTAGTTTCTTCAAGTTGTCCCTTCCTTCCCAGACCAGATACACACAACAACAATAATAAAACAACAACAACAAAACAACAGTGTCCCACCTTTTGCACTAAGGGATCTTATGTGAATTTCCAAAGACAGTGTGGGTGCTTTTTCATTTGCAACCCTCCTGTCTAGACAGAAATCCTGTCCGTGACGCCAATTTAATGTCACGATCCGCTTTTTGCGGGGTGTCGTGATGGTTCTTTTCACCGATCCCAAAAGTACAAAAAGGCAAACAACAAGGGACTATCAGTTAATCACAACAAATGCACCTTTATTAGGGGCCAAAACAGTATATGCGATAGTGGGGATCAGAAAGGAGATAAAATAATAGAGAGGGAGAGAGAAGAGGGGGATGGGAATAGCTTCCAACACAGGCGAGATCTTCAGTGGTCCGGACGATGGGGATCCGTCTGTCGTGTCGGGGGAGTCTCCGAAGTTCTGGTCGACTCGGGGGTCCAGTTATAGTCCACAGAGGAAAGAGGGGGGAACAAGTGTAACAATGAAAGTCCATTGTAATCGCCACGAGGGAACAGGTGAGTCCACAGAAACCACCAAAGCAAGGCGAATACAATAAAGAATAAGTCCATTGAAATTACTGAAGGGAAACAGGTCATGTCATTAGTGGTCAGACCACCAATTTCCCCTCCTCCCTATAGTAGGGGTCTCAGTCTCAGTCCTTGGGAGGAGGGTTCTCATTCTTTATTTGTCACAGTGGTAACGAGGCAGATGAGGGGTCTTCAATGAAGGACCACGGGAGTCCCCCCAAAAGTTCCTTCGGCTTAAGAACGGAGATTAGAAGCAGGCCGCGCATCAGGCTGTCCCGTGCTGGGTCCATGTCAGGTCTTTGCCAAGTCCTTGCCAACTCCTTGCCAAGTTCTTGTCAGGCCTTGTTCGGAACAGCTAGAATGATGGTTCAGTTGTTCCACCTGCACTGTGTCCTGTTCTAAGTCGGAACTGCAGCGGGGGAAGGGATTCTTTCTCGTGGCAATCTGAAGGCAGAATGGAGAACAAGGGGCTTCAGACGGGCTCTTACAAGCACCAGCCCCAGAGCGGCCGCGCTGCGCTGGCAGCACCAGTCCGGAGCAGCGCGGGCTCAGCAGCGCCGCGCGCTCTCATTGGCTCCGAGCACTATTGGGCACCGATTGTCGAGGCTCTGCCACACAACCGATGGCTCATCGACTCCTCCAGCAGGATTTCCGAGGCTTTTCCTCCTCCTCCATCCAGTCACACCCAGGGAATGACAAATCCTGCTTTGGGGAAAACCAAGGTGGGAGGGCATTGGAGTAGAGGCTCCTCACTGCCCAAGTCCATCCCTAGAACTCAGCAGGAGTCTTGTGTCCATGGAAATCTCCACTATATCATGGTTCAGCCCAAAACAACTCTCCCAGGAGTTCCCTATCTCTGATCTCTCCACTTTTGGGGTGCCAGAGGTTTCCTTTCCCTGGGATGATGGGGGTCCAATGGCTCCAGGGGCTCCCCCTTCTCCGGCCTCCTGCTTAGGGATAATCCAGGGGCTGTTGGGGGTCCATGGGGTCCCTTCTCCCCTGATGCTCTACTTTGAGATCCCAGGGGTCCCTCCTCTCCAGGCTCCCCCCCTTTCCAGCCAGCCATGGGTCCCCCAGCTCCAGGATTGCCCCTCTCTACTCCCCCCACTCTGGGGGTCCCAGGAGTTCCCCTCCTCTGCTCCCCCGGGGGTCCCCAGGACCAATGTCCTCCCCCTGGTGACCCTGGGCAATGGCCACGTGGACTCCCAAAGATCCCCCCAAGGGGCTCAGCTTTGGGGTCCTGCAAGATCCAAACGCACACACACACACACACACACAGAGAAAAAAACCCTCCCAGTGTTTACTTGGGCCTCCCAGACGATATTTGGGGCTCAATTCCACAATCTGCAAGCTCCAAACACACCCCAGTAAAAAAACCCTCACAGGGACCCCCCGATAGATTTGGGATGAGCTCCCCCTCCCCTCTCACCTGCAGGATGAGCTGGGGGCGATGGTCCCGGGGCCAAGGGTACTGCGGCCACAGGGGGCACTGGAACATCCTGTTTCTCCTCCTTTTCCTGCTCCTGCTCCTCCTCTTCCTGCTCCTCCTTTTCCTCTCTCCCTCCTCCTCCTCCTTCCTCATCCCACCACCTGCCCAGTTCCTGCCTTCTCTATATTTAGAGTGGAGAACCTTGCTTGTTTTTAGAACGAGAACAAAGATCCCAGAGGGAACACGGCTTGCTGATTTTAGCCAGAAGTGTCAGTGACTAAAGGTCATGTTTGCTCTGCTTTGGTGCCGTCCTTGTTCCTCCTCAGTGTTCAGGCTGGGCTATGGGGTGTCCTTGTTTGCTGCATTTTCAGAGCTCCTCCTGGATCCTTTGGGCAACAGGCTGTGCCCTGGGAGGTTTCTTTGTGCTCCTTTGTGACACAGGAGAACCTTCCAGGCGGTTTCTGCGTGAGCTGCTGCTGTGATGTCACAGGAGCACTGCCACGTCCCCGAGGTGTTCCCGTTGCTGTGGCACACGGAGGCCTCAGTGTCCAGAGTGGCTCTGGGCACTGCTCGTTGCCGGAGGATCCTCCTGCCCGAGGCATTCTCAGCAGCCAGCCCAGCCCTGACGGGTGTCCTTCTGTGCTTGCAGGGCTACAGTCTGCAGACGTGTGCAGCGCAGCCAAAATGATCCAGCACGTGGCTGCTGCAGTTTGCACGCTGTACTCTGTGGCGTATGCGGGGTATTTTTTAACCCACTTGGCACGTAAGTCGAGGTTTTCCCTCGGTGCTGTGGCTTTGGGCTTGCTGTGTGCTTGCTGTTCTTCCTCTGGGCCTGAGCTGACTTTGTAACCAAATTGCCATGAAGACACCATTGCTTTGGGAGAGCTCCTGGCAGCAGCTGCAGCTGGAAAAGGGGGTGTCTGCAGCCAGCGGGGCATGCACAGCATTTGCAATGAGCCTTGGGGGGTTCTGTTCCCTCAAGCGGGGAGTCTGTGGCAGCAGAGCCTGGAACTGCCTGTCCAGCCAAGAGCTGACCCAGCCCAGTATTTTGTGCTGTTCTCTTGCTGTGTGAAGGGACTGTGGCTCCTGGAGGGACGCTGTGAAAGCAAAATGCTCTCTCGGGGTTGCCTTGCTCTGGGGCATTTCCCACCACAGGCAGTTGTTTTCCTGACAGCATCTGGTTCATGTTCCCTCTCCCGTTGCAGGGCACCTCATGAGTGGATCCCGAGCAGCTCCTCCTTCGGTGAGTGGGAAAGGAACCTTTGGTGTTTGGAATTGTGCAGCAAGCTGTGAGCTCAGCATGTGGCAGCTGAGTGCCAGCCTGGGAGGCTGAAGGAAAGTTCCTGTCAGTGTCCTTGCAGCAGCAAAGGGATCCCTGGGAGTTTTCTCCTTTTCTTTCTGTCCACAGGGCACAAAAGCAGCACCAGCACCTCCTCTGGCTCCCTCTGCTTCCAAAGAGGAGGCCAAAGAGGAGGAAGGCAGCAGTGAGCTTCCCGCTGTTCCGGGGGACGATGGTGAACGTCCCTCAGTGCCGGGAGATGACAGTGAACTTCCCGCTGCTCTGGGAGACGAGGGCGAACATCCCGCGCTGTGGGAACACAACGGCGAGGCTCCTGCGGTGTGGGACAAGGACAGTGGACATCTCCTGGTGTGGGAGGAGGACAGAGGACATCCTGTGTCTTGGGAAGAGGAGGGTGAACTTCTCCCAGCATGGGAAGCGGACAGTGAACGTCCCCTGGCTTGGAAAGATGATGGCGAACCTGCAGCATTTTGGGAAGAGGACGGAGAAGCTCCCTGTGCTTGGGAAGAGGACACTGAACCTCCCTCGGCTGTGGGATCCTGGGCTGAACATTCTGACAGCAGCACAGCCCTGCAGCCAGAGGGGAGAGGGGAGTGGTGCCTGATGCAGCTGAGTACGTCTGCTCTGTTCCTGTGTGCCAGAGCAGGGTGCTGTGTGTGTGTCTCGGCATCAGCTGCACCCAGTGCTGCTCTGCAGCTGAATGTGCCAGGGTCATTTCTTGTCCTTCCCCAGCTGAGACCAAGGGGCTGACGGCCCCAGGGAGGGGGGCTGCATTCTGGCTCTGCTGCAAGGCGGGGTCTCACTCTGGGAGGGAGCGTCTTCCACGTGGTTTCTTTCAGGGAACACCGTGAGCCTGGCGGAGCCTGCCGAGAAATACCTGGAAGTGGAGCAGATTGGCCAAGGGTAAGTGCACGGCAGTTACTTCTGCACAAGCAGGCCCAGGTGTTGTGCTGGTGCAGGATCAAGTGAGAAGTCAGGAGAGCTCCAAACACCTCCAGACACTGGGGTACCATCCTGCTGTCCCTCAGTCCTGATCAGAATTGATACCTGTGCTCAGAAGGCACCGTCAAAGGCCCCTGAGGCTGGCAGTGTCCTGCCTGCAGCAAGGAGCAGGACCTGGAACATCTTCTGTCCCTGGAATTGGATTGCCTAAAAGAGCCACTCACCATCTGGTGACTGTCAGAAAACAGTTCCCAAGGAGATTTCTTTCAAATATTTTGCTTCAAAAAATATCCTCCGGTCAGGATTAACAACCTAATGGTTTAGAAACAGAAACCAGAGCTGAACTAATAAGTGCTCTATTCTAGCACAGGTAGTAGAGCCCATACATTCAGTAACAGACACAGAGCTGATGCACTCTGGGGGAAAATGCATCACCTGCCTGATGGCAGGGCCCTTGTGGATCCTGCAGGTCATAGGCAGGAAATGGAAAAGGATGGAATGCATTCTTTTCCAGTTCTTTAGACACCCATTGCTCACTTCAAGTTTTGAACTAAAGCAGTGCAGCGTGGACATTTGGGATTTGCCCCAGCCCAATTCCTTGGTGTTGGGTCTCAGTTTTCTCTGGCACACCTTGCATGGCAGAGGGCTGGTGGCTGCTGCGCTGTTGTTGGAAGGGTCGATGCCCCCAGGTGTTTGTGAACGCTGCAGGCAGCAGAGATCTCCTGTCTGGGCTGGCTTGCACTGCCAGGGCCTAAAGCGCTGCTTCTTTCTTCTCTGCTGTTTTGTCTCCAGGGCTTTCGGAACCGTTTCTAAAGGACTCGACAGGGCCACTGGAGGAGAGGTCAGTGTCAACACGCCCAGCACGTCTGGCAGCTCTCCAGGGCTCTCCCCTCTGCTGGGAGCTGTGGCTGCAGCTTTGGGGGCCAGCAGAGCTTTCCTGCACAGGCTGCTCCTCTGCAGGCAGAGCCGTGTCAGCCTGCAGAGCACAGCTGGGACAGACTTGGTCCTTCTGAAGTGCCCAAAGGAATGCAAGCAGGGCAATGGATGTGTGTGTTTGCTTTGTTGTGCAATTCCAACCAGAGCAGTTGCATCTGAAATCATGACCCAATCCCATAGAACTGCTAAAGGGTTCCCGGCTGTTTTGCTCTGTTTGCACAGAACCAGAATTACCCCCTGCTTGCAGAATGTGTTTGAACAATAATGAGAGTGTTGAGGCCATTTGAGAAGACTGTAGGTGCAGAGAATGTGGTTAGAGCTTGGAGGCTGACAGCTGAGGGGCCATTTCTGCAGAGCTTGCAAGGCCAAATGTCTCTGGCCATGTGTCCTGTAAGCAGCCCCCAGCGAGCAGAGCAATGGGCTGTGGGAATGGCACTTGCTGAGCTCTGGTGTCCCATCCCAAGGCAGTTGGGCACAGCCCGGCTCCGTCGCTCCAAAAAGACTCGCTCCGTGTTTGCTGCGGCCTCCTGCCACAGACTCCTCCAGTGAAAGGTCTGCAATGTCCCTTCAGGTGGCCATAAAGAAAATGAGTCTCAGAGGGCAGAACAGGGAACGAGCTGTGAATGAGCTCCTGCTCCTGAAGGACAAGAAGAACCCCAACATTGTCAGCTCCTTGGACAGGTGAGTGCTTCAGGCCTTATCCCGTGCCCGGGCCCTGCCTTAACCTTTCCTGGCATCCGTAGTCTGTAGCCTGATTTGAAAATGCCTGACCCAGATGTATTTTCCTAAATCAACAGCCTGGCAGTTCGCTCCCTCCATGTGCTTTTGTTGCTTTGGTTTGGTTTTCCCTTCAAGCTGACCCTGTTTTCTGTGTCTTACAACAAGTGCTGGTAAACCACAGCAGAAATTATTTCCCTTGGCTTCTTCTTCCCAGCCCTTTCCCATTGCTGCAGATGCCAGGAAGACCAGGTTCTTGTTCCCAGAAATGCCTCGTTTGCCCATTTGTCACTGGCCTTGCCTGTTTCTGAAGGGACTTTCTGAAAGGTTTTCTGACCCCTTCTGTCCCAAGTGCTGCCCGGCCTCCTCCCCTGGATAACCCTGGGAGCTGTGTTGCCTTGTTCTGCAGGGAAGGGTGGAACTGATGAGTTCAGAAGCTGAACCAGCTGGGGGCCAGTGTTGTGGTTCCACATTGATCTGGGCCTTTGCTAAACTGCATTTTTCACCTGCTTGCCATCTCAGGCCTCTCCTTTCTCACAGGGGTCTCCTCCTTTAGACTGTGCAGATCCCAAGGGCTGTGCAGCCTGGCAGGAATGTCTCTCCATCGGATTCTGTCCTCATTGACAAGTGACCTGGCAACAAAACTCCACTCCAGGCTTTTCCATGGGGGAACTGAGCACTGCACATTGGTCTCCATGCCACTGCTTTCCTCTTCCAGCTTCCTTGTTGATGGAGATCTCTGGCTGGTGATGGAATACATGGATGGAGGAACTTTGCAGGACGTTGTCAGACAGACACGCATGGCTGAAGGAGAGATGGCAGCTGTCAGTCGGGAGGTGAGGGATCCTGCCTGTGACTGCCATGCCTTGGACACGATGGTCCTTCCCAGCAGGGCGTGAGAGCAGGAGTGGCTCCAGGCTCAGGGCTTTGTTTCTCTGTTGTTGTCATGGGCTGGAGAAGGAAGAGCCCCTGCAGTGAACGGCCTGCCAGCAGCACTGCACTTCTACTCTGTTCTTGTTCTCTTTCCTGCTGTTGTGGCACTCTCTGTCTGTTTTGGATTTGATGTGCTGTTCTCAGCTTTGCCTTGAACCGTTTGCCTGGAGCTTGTCTGCACTGCACTCCTGGCCTGTCAGAGCAAAGTCGCTGCTGGCAGAATTCTAAACTGTCCTTTCTTGTGTGATATATTCCGGCCATTGGTTTTTACCCTCGTGTTTCTTGTTCTCTCTCAGTGTCTGCAGGGCCTGCATTTCCTCCATTCGAACCGGGTGATCCACAGAGATCTGAAGAGCTCCAACATCCTTCTGGGCATGGACGGCTCTGTCAAGCTGGGTGGGTGTTCCTGGCCAGGCACGGCGCTCCCGGGTGCGGCTGTGGGGCTGCTTCCCAGTGATGGCCAGAGCCCCACAAGGGCTGCTGGGGGCACTGCCCGGCCCCTGCTGCCAGCTGAGAGCGGCTGCCCCTGCAGAGAGCTCAGGAGAGGAGCAGGCTGTCAGGGGTGCCTTTGCTCTGGCAATGGCCCTCCCAGAGGGGCAGGAGTTGGGATCTAAAGCTGCAAGGGAATCAGTAAAAGCAACTGCATGAATGCTGAGGGTTTCTTTAAGAGTCCAGTTCAGTTCCATCTTTCCTTGGCTACAGCCCTGAGGACTTTTCCAGCTGACATCACTGCTGCATTCTCGGACGGAGAGCGGGGAGTCTTTGTGCTTGGTTTCCTCATTCCAGCTGCCTTTGACAGTGTTTGTTTCTGTCCTCAGCTGATTTTGGCCTCAGCGCTCAGCTCAGCCCTGAGCAGGACCAGCGCAGCTCCATGGTGGGCACTGCTCACTGGATGGCCCCAGAAGTTGTCACCAGTTCTCCTTACGGCCCCAAGGTGGACATCTGGTCCTTCGGCATTGTGACCATCGAGATGGTGGAAGGAGAACCTCCTTACTTCAAGGAAACGAGGGCCATGGTAAGAGGCCAATTCTCCCGTGGTTGCAGAGGCCTGTGAGCACAGGGTGAGCCTGCACTGGGAGCAGCAGCTGGAGGTTTCTGCACATGGGGAAGGGAATTCCCAGAGGACTGGAGTCTCAACACAGACACATATTCTGCAGTCTCCAGACACAATTTGCTTTGGGATTTACGTTGTTGCAGTTCTTCTGGCTGTGAGGATGACCTGAAAATGTGAAGCAAGTGCACCAGCTCTTTACAATGGCTGAGGCAGCACAAGGGTTTGGGTTTTTTGGTTGGCATAGAAAAATGAGCTGTGAGCAGCATCTCTGCCAGGGAGGAAAGTGCCCCTGGAGCTGGGGCTGGGAAGCCGGGGTCAATGTGAGCACTTGTGGGTGGGAAGGAAGCTGGCAGAGCGCTGATTTTGCTTTTCCTGCAGGCTCGCGCTCTGATCCGGCAGAACGGGACCCCGCAGCTGCAGAAGCCCAGGCGCCTGTCGGCTCTGCTGCGGGATTTCCTCGAGTGCAGCCTGGAGCCGGACGAGGAGCGGCGCTGGTCTGCCCAGGAGCTGCTGCAGGTGAATGCCAAGCGGCTGCAGGGGAAGCAGCAGCGCCAGGGAGGGGTTTTCTTGAGGGGCCCCCTCCGATGGTCTCCGGTCTCGCTGCTTTCCACACGCAAAGCAAGCAGAAACCTCGCCTGGTTTGGCTTGCCAGGGGCCTTTCGAGGTCATCTGCACCTGGGGCCCCACAGCGAGCAGGGCCATCTTCAAGCAGCTCAGGTGGCTCAGAGCCCTGCCTGACCTGAGCTTGGATGTTCCCAGGGAGGAGGCACCTCCCACATCTCTGGGCACCTTCTGTCAGTGCTTCCCCACTCTCCTGCTAAAAAAATTCTGCCTTAGATCTCATCTGAGCCTGCTACCCTCTCCTGAGTTTCAGACCATTTCCCTTTGTCCTGTTGCAACAGAGCCTGTGAGGAAGTTGACTCTGGAAAGTAACGGTTCATTTCTTTCTTTTTTCTCCTTTGGGCAGCACCCATTTTTATCATCAGCCAAGCCTCTCTCCAGCCTGACCCCTCTGATCACCGCAGCAAAGCAACTGAGGGAGCAGCGGAGGAGCTGAAGCACTGGAGGACAGCTTCTAGTCACAGTAGTTAGTTAGAACAACTAGTTAGTTATGGTAGTTAGCAGTGCTAGTTGGTTAAGGTAGTTAGGACAGCCTGTTTGTTACGGTTCTCATGACAGCCTGTTTGGTATGGCAGTTTTTTGAATAAAAACTCTCTTAAACCTCAACTCCCTTGACGTGTCCCTTCCTTCTCCCTGTGTGACTCAGCTGCTGGGAGCAATGTGAGGGGAGAGCGGGCCCAGCCTCGCCCAGAGCTGAGCCCCAGCAGAGCCCTGGCAGAGCCCAGAGCAGCCTCGGCATCTGCAGAGTCAGCCCGGAAGGAGGCGCTTGGAGCCTTCTCGGCTGCACCTAACTCTTGGTTACAAACTGAGCCCCGAGCCCCCGCAGAACCCAGCGCGGCTCCCACCTGCGCCGGGGCCGCCTCCGAGCTCCGCCAATGCCGCCTCCCCGCGCTCCGGCCGCTGCCGCCGCTCCCGGGCCCGCACAGACGCTCCGCCAATGGCGCCGCTGCCGAGCCAGGGCCGCCCTCAGGCCGCCAGCGGGGCCGTGCTTCGCCCCGCTCTCACCAATCAGCGCGCCAGAACCGCGACTGACGGCAGCAGCGGCCAATGGCAGCGAGGGGCGGGCTCTGCACACGGCACAGCCTCGCCCCGCGCTCTCAGGGCCCCCCGGGCTGTGGGAGGGCAAAGCCGGAGATGAGGAACAGCCCTGGAACGGGCCCGGGCCCGGGCCGGCATCGATCTGCAGCACCAACAAACTTCTCCGCACCTCCCGACACGGCTTTCCCGGCCCTGCGCCTTCGCCTTCGCCGGCTCCGGCTCTGCGGGAAGCCCAGCAGCCTCACTTCTCCTGCCCCCTAATTCGGAGCATCAGTGCATCGCTTTGATTTCCCCCAAAAAGGGAAAACCGCCCCAAAGCCCTGTGGGGGAGTGGGGGAGGGGAGAGATTTCTGGCACAAAACTCCAAAAGCTCCGAGCAGGACAATGAGAAGTCAATGAAGAGCCTTGAATGCAGCTTTCCCCACGCCTCCCTCCTTCCAGCTGCACCTCTTCCTCCTCCTTCATCCCTGCCCTGCCCTTCCCTCCCTCCTCCTCCTTTAACAGGAGCAGCGACACCCTCGGTGCCCCGTTCCCGCAGCCCTGGCAGCCCGCGGAAGGAGCGGGTATGGAGCCGGGACAGGTCGGGATAAGCTTGGATCAAACTGGGAGAGACTGGAATCCTGCAGGGAGTAAAAGAAAGTTACCAGGCTCATACTGTAACGAACTGGGCTCGTATTGGGAGAAGCCACTGCTGGCACCGGGACCACCCAAAAACACCTCCCGGGGACCCCCCGATGTCCCCCGAGGGCCAGCTGCGGCTCGGCTTTGGAGCCCTGCCAGCTCCAAACATCCCCCCCAAAAAACCGCAACCCAGGCACCCCCCGGGATATTTGGGCCCAGCTCCCCCTCCCCGGGCACCTGCGGGATGGGGGGCGATGCTCCCGGGGCTGCGGCGACTTCTGGCAGCGCCAGGGCCCCGCGATTCCTTCTCTCCTGTCCTCCGGCTGCTCCCGGCTGCCGCTGCACCTCTTCCTCCCTCCCTCCTCCTCCTCCCCCGTTCCCGAAGGCCGAACAGTGAGGGGAAAGGGGCGGGGAAAGGGCGGGAACCGTGAGGGGAAAGGGGCGGGGCCAGGGGCGGGAACCGTGAGGGGAAAGGGGCGGGGAAAGGGCGGGAACTGTGAGGGGAAAGGGGCGGGGAAAGGGCGGGAACCGTGAGGGGAAGGGGCGGGGCCAAAAGCGGGAACCGTGAGGGGAAAGGGGCGGGGCCAGGCAGAGGGCGGGAACTGTGAGGGGAAAGGGGCGGGGCCAGGCCGAGGGCGGGAACTGTGAGGGGACACTCTGTGAGGCGGCGATCTGCAGACAGAACTGCCACGGACTGAAAATGAACGGCAAAGAAATCAGTAAGTCTGAAAGTTTTATTTGCTATCAAATAAATCCCAGCCACCCATCCCCACACAGTCCCCATGTCACCGCTCCAAACTGGGATCCCACTTCTCCTAATCTCCTCCCAACCCCATCTCACTCTGGAGGTTGTGGAATCGAGTGAGTTTTGGGTGGGATTGAGATTTTTGAGGTGGGAACAAGCAAATTGAGGTGGGATTGAGCCTTTATGGGTTAAAATTCAGTGGTTTTCAGTGGCATGTGAGTGGTTTTGAGGGGAAAGATCGATGCCTCTTGGCTTTTGGAGTGCAGTTAAATTGAGAAGAGAAAAAAATTAAGGTCAATAGGAAAGGAGAAGCAGCCGGGTGTGTTCCCAATGTGGATCACAGGGAATGTGGGTCACCAGGGCTGTGCCCAATGTGGGTCCTCCAGTGGGGGATGGAGTTTAGCTCTCCTCACATTGGGGCACTCGCAGCGCTTCCATTACCGGTGGCTCCGTTGGTGTTTGGTCAAGGTAGAGCTGCTGGGGAAGCTCTTCCCACACTGGGGACACTCGTAGGGCCCCTCCCCGGTGTGGATGCGCTGGTGTCTGATGAGGTGGGACTTCTGCCTGAATCCCTTCCCGCAGTCAGGGCAGCAGAAGGGCCTCTCCTCTGTGTGAACCAGATAGTGCGTGAGGAGATGGGAGCTGGTCTGAAACCTCTTCCCACACTTGGAACACTCGTAGAGCCTCTTCCCAGTGTGGATCCTCTGGTGCTTGATCAGGCTGTAGCTCTGGCTGAAGCTCTTCCCACACTTGGAACACTCATAGGGCCTCTCCCCAGTGTGGATCCTCTGGTGCACGTTCAGGGTGGAGCTCTGTCTGAAGCTCTTCCCACACTCCCCACACTCGTAGGGCCTCTCCCCAGTGTGGATCCTCTGGTGCTTCATCAGGTGTGAGCTCCGCCTGAAGCTCTTCCCACACTTCCTACACTCGTAGGGCCTCTCCCCACTGTGGATCCTCTGGTGCCTGATCAGGTTTGAGCTCCTCCTGAAGTTCTTCCCACACTCTGAGCACGTGTGGGGCTTCTCCCCATCATGGAGCTGCTCATGGACCACCAGCTCCGAGCTCTGTCTCGATCTCCGGCTGCCTCCCTGGCCCAGGGTGGGTCTTTCCTCCTCAGATCCCCGCGATCTGCGTTTGCAGCCTGTCCTCGTGCGGCATCTCCAGGGCTTTTCCTTCCCGCTGGGTTCCTGCGTCGTGGAGCCGCTCAAATCAGCCTCTTCCACGAGGTTCTGCTGCAGGGATTTGTCCTCCCTGCTCTCCATCCTCAGCTCCTGCTCTGGGGGAGCAAAGACAAGGACAGGGTCTTCCTCTTCCTCGCCGCCTCCCAGGGGCTGGGAATGGGAAATCCTGGTCTGGGGAAAACAAGGGATGAGCACCTTGAGTCTGAAGGTCCCTCTGCCCGAGTCCATCTCTAGAAGTCCCTGGCCACCTGGGCTCCATAAAAACCTCCCAAACACCAAGATTCAGCCCTGAAAAAGCCTCCCAGGAGTTCCCCGTCCCTGCTCCCTCCCCTTTGCTGTTTGGGGCTCCCCCCTGTCCCAGCTGCTGGGGGTCACGCTTGGATTGGGGGTCCCCCTTCTCCTCGCTGCCCGCCCTCCCCAGGCTGCTGGGAGTCCCAGCAATCCCAAAAGCTCCCCCCTCTTGGCTCTCCCCATTTAGGGCTGCCGGGGCTTTTTGGGCTCCCGGGCTCCCTTCTCCCCTTCCTCTCTGCTTGGGGCTGCAGGGGCTCCAAGGAGTCCCCCCTGCCCCTCTCCAGGCTCTTGAGGGTCCCGCCGATGGCAGCGCTCCCCCCTCTCTGGGCTCCCCACTTTGGGCTCCTGGGGGACACAGGGCTCTGCTCCTCCAGGCTGCCTCTGCCGGCAGCTGCCACCGGGACCCCCAATGTCCCCTTCATCCCTGCCCTTCCCTCCCTCCTCTTCTCCCCCCCTCCTCCTCTTCCCTAACCCCGCCTGATTCTCCTCTTCCTTCCCCCCTTCTCCTTCTCCCTAACCCCCCCTCGCCTTCTCCTCCTTCATCTCTCCTCTTCCATCGCTCCTCCTCCTCCTCCTGTGTGCTATCCTCTCCTCCCTGTCCTCCTTCATCCCTCCCCTTCCATCCCTCCTCCTCCTCCTCTTCCCCCTCCCTTTTCCCATCTCCTTCTGTTTCCAGCCCTACTCGCTCTCCTTCTTCACCCCTCCTCTTCCATGCGATCCCAGTTTGTACTGGGATTTGTATGCTCCGTGTCTGTAGGATCCCATTCCATATCATCTCAGTCCTGTTTATCCCAGTCTCTATGGTCCTGATCCATGTGGTCCCAGTCTGTGCAGTCCCACTCTGTGCAGTCCCAGTCTGTAGGATCCCAGTCCATGTTATCCCAGTCTGGGTGGTCCCACTCCATAGGATTGCATTCCACAGGGTCCCAGTCCCTGTTTTATCCCAGTCCATAGGATCCCAGTTCCATATAATCCCAGTCCAGTTTATCCCAGTCCATAGGATTCAGGTCCATAGGATCCCAGTCCGGGCTATCCCAGTCCAGATTATCCCAGTTCATAGGATCCCAGTCTGGGCTATCCCAGTCCAGTTTATCCCAGTCCATAGGGTCCCAGGCCCTATTCGATCCCATTCCCTGTTTTATCCCAGTTCCATATAACCCCAGTCCAGTTTATCCCGGTCCATAGGATTCCAGTCCATATTTGATCCCATTCCCTGTTTTATCCCAGTTCCATATAATCCCAGTCCAGTTTATCCCAGTCCAGTTTATCCCATTCCATAGGATCCCCGTCCCTATTTGATCCCATTCCCTGTTTTATCCCAGTTCCATATAATCTCTCCAGTCTCTCAGGCATCATGGGGAACTGGGATAACTGGGGAGCACGGGATAATGGGGAAACTGGGAAAATGGGGGAGAAACTGGGGTAACTGGGAGAGTGGGATAATGGGGAACTGGGATAATGGGGGAGAAACTGGGATAACTGGGAGAGTGGGATAATGGGGAACTGGGATAATTGGGGGAACTGGGATAACTGGGATAATGGGGAACTGGGATAATGGGGGGAACTGAGATAATGGGAGTACTGGGATAACTGGGGAACTGGGACAATGGGGAATTGGGATAATGGGGGGAACTGGGATAATGGGGAACTGGGATAATGGGAGTACTGGGATAAATGGGAGAGTGGGTTAGGTAAACTGGGATAACTGGGATAATGGGGAACTGGGATAATGGGAGTACTGAGATAACTGGGAGAGTGGGATAATGGGGAACTGGGATAACTGGGATAATGGGATAACTGGGAGAGTGGGATAATGGGGAACTGGGATAACTGGGATAATGGGAGTACTGGGATAACTGGGAGAGAGGGATAATGTGGGACTGGGATAACTGGGATAATGGGGAACTGGGATAACTGGGAGAGTGGGATAATGGGGAACTGGGATAAGGGGGAACTGGGATGATGGGAGTACTGGGATGTCACCTGAGGACACAAGGAAAAACGACGCACCACAGCTTTGGTCACCATGAAGAGACTAATTTATTTTTTCTGACTCCAATCATTTATAGTTCTCAAAAGGTGCCAGTGGATTGGAAGGTGAACGTGCCACCTCTCCAACGACACTGGACAAACTACCAGTGTATCAAATTTCTCCACCTCTATGAAAGAATGCAAAACAAGAGGTTGTTTACAGAAAGTTGCATGAGAAAGTTCTCTACAAGAATGTAAATTCAGAAGGCTTTAGAAAATCCTAAGAAATCAGGGCGACATCTCACCCTTCTCAGTTTAAAAAAAGAAAATGGAAAAAGAAAAATGAACAGTGTTCAGTGTCCATTCATGGAGGAATCATCAGAGTGATCACTCGTGTTGTCTGCATCCGAGTCATCACTCAGCGATTCACCCACTTGATGCCTTTCAGGTTGGTCACGGTTTCCATGTTGCCCGTCGGCCGGATTCTGTCTCTGTGGTCGCAGGTCAGGGCGAACACACTTTGAAGGTACCCATCGTGCCCCAGTATCTGTGGACACACAAGCATACCCGCGCCCCGAAGCGATAAGGTCATAAGGACCTTCCCACTGTTTGGTGACTAAATTCCGCACTCGAACCTTTGCTCGAGGCTGATGTGCCTCGTCCGCAGCCTGCAATGAAAAATGATGGTTCAAAATGACAGGGTTATTTGAGTTCTGTTGCACTGTAAGATGATTGATGGTGTACAATGCTTTTTCCAACCGACTGTGCGAGGTTTCACCCTGCATTCCCCTTTTCTGTTTTTGAAGAACCCGCTTCAGGGTACCATGAGCGCGTTCTACAATAGCTTGACCAGTTGGAGAATGAGGGATACCAAACTTGTGTGACACACCCCACAGCTGCAGGAACTGCCGCACCTTTTGCGATGCTTAAGCAGGACCATTGTCGGTTTTCACAGCAGAAGGTACCCCCAGGACGGCAAAAGCCTGCCACCAGTGGGCAATGACATCGCGGGCTTTCTCTCCAGTGTGAGCAGAAGCCCACATTGCAGAAGAGAACGTGTCCACCGTGACATGCACATACTTAAGCCGGCCAAACTTGGCAATCTGGGTGACATCAGTCTGCCAAAGCTCCAAAGCCCTAAGGCCTCTGGGGTTTACCCCTGCTGGTAAAGGTGGAGCAAGCGCATGGCAGTCGTCACAGGACTCGACAATGTCCCGAGCCTCCGTTGGCGTCAGCTGAAACTGCTTCTGCAAGGTATGTGCGTTCTGATGGAAAAACCCATGCGATGCCTTGGCCTGCGCGAGTGTGCTGAGGTGCTACCCATGCCGGGTTAGCCAACCTGTCAGCCCTCGCGTTACCTTCTGCCACAAATCCTGGCAAGTTGGTGTGACTCCTCACATGCAAAACATAAAATGGATGAACCCGGGCCTGAATGGCACACCACAATGTCTTCAGTAAATGAAACAAGGCAGGATTACTGACCTCCTTCAACACTGAATGACCCAATCGCTCTGCAATGTCAGCCACATAGGCGGAATCCGTGACCAAATTGAAAGGTCCCTGGGAAAATCTCTCAAATGCCATAACAGCAGCCCTTAATTCAACCAATTGCGCTGATCCATCCTGATGACCTCCCAGAACCTGCCATTCAGATCCATCCTGCCAGGTAGCAATGGCCTTTCCAGTCTTCCCCGAGCCATCAGTAAAGACAGTGGGCCCTTGCACAGGTTCCTGACTATTTTTGGGCTGCAAAGAAATTTGTGTGGATTTCGCCACCTGCAGTAGCTTGTGGCTGGGCAGATGATAATTGATCTGCCCTGAAAAGTTTTCCAGAGCACATTGCAGGGATACGCTATGTGCAAGGCTCCAGTCAAAATCCTCCCAGGATACTGGGAGTATGATCTTTGCGGGATCTGCGCCCATCAGTTGCAAACACCGTTGCCGGCATTTGATTATTAAGCGAGCAAGCAACTCAGCCAATTCAGTTGCCGTCTTCTGTGGCCGATGGGGCAGGAAAACCCATTCCAAGATGTGCAAAGGATCAGACCATTTGTCACTCCACTGGCCAATGATACCTGTGGGATGCGAATCTGGAATGGTAACGAATTCAACGGAGAAATCAATGCGATAAACTTGGCGGGCAGAAACAGCCCGCTGAACCTCCTCCAGCACCCGACATGCCTCAGGGGTCAACGTGCGAGGTGACTTTAGATCAGAGTCTCCTTTCAACAAATCATACAGAGGAGACAGCTGTGCGTCGGTTAGTCCCAGGTACGGACGTAACCAAGTGATGACACCCATCAACTTCTGGGCATCATTCAGTGTCTTCACCAAATGCACAAATTGCACCTCCTGGTGTTGGATTGTCCGTTCCAGAATTTTGACCCCCAAATACTTCCAAGGAGGTTGTCGCTGAACCTTTTCTGGAGCCACCTGCAGTCCATGCTCATGCAAAGCATCGAGCAACCGAGGCTGAATCCTCAGCAGCTCATCCTGGGTAGAAGCAGCCACCAAAATGTCGTCCATATAATGATACAGACGTGCACCAGGAAACTGCTTGCGAACTCCAGACAAGGCACGAGCCACATACCATTGACATATGGCAGGGGAATTACGCATCCCCTGGGGCAAGACCCTCCATTGATATCGCTGTGCGGGCTCAGCATTGTCGATTGCTGGCACCGAAAAGGCAAATTTTGGTCTGTCATCGGGATGCAAAGGAATTGTAAAGAAACAATCCTTCAAATCCACGATGAAGATTGGCCAATCTGCAGGAAGCATGGTAGGCGATGGCATGCCTGCCTGCAAAGTTCCCATACTTTCCATCACGGCATTGACCTTTCGGAGGTCTTGTAACAACCTCCATTTCCCAGATTTCTTCTTGATGCAGAAAACAGGAGTGTTTCAGGGACTGGTAGAAGGCTCCAGATGACCCTGGTCCAACTGCTCCTGCATCAAATCCCGAAGGGCGCTCAATTTATTGTGAGGGAGGGGCCACTGGTTCTCCCAAACAGGTGTGTCCACCAGCCACCGTATAGGAGGCGTGGGACACTCTGCGCCCTTCTTCGCAGTGGCCCCCATCAAAAACCCGTCCCGATGCGCACCCCCCATGCAGACTGAACATCCCTTCCCCAGAGGTTAGCAGGAGTAGAAGTAACATGTGGCCTAACCCAGGCCATCTGTCCCTCTGGGTTTGTGATCAGCACAGACCGCTGGCTCACGTAACATCGTGCCGTCCCCCCCAGTCCTGCGACGGATGTCTCCATGGGACTCAGAGGCCAGTCCAGAGGCCAGGTGGCAAGGGAGAGAACTGTGACGTCAGCGCCGCTATTGAGAAGCCCGCGGAGGTGAATCTCCGATGGGGTTGCACCGGGGATGGACAGAGTACATGACATCTCGGGACGGTCTTTGGTCAGGACAGCGGTCCAGTGAATTTGAGGCGGCCCAGCAGACCCAAAACCGCTGACTCCACACGACCGGCCAGCTGTCCTGCGAATAGAAGACTTAAAAGGTACAAGTTGAACAAGCCGTGTCCCTTTCGGGATCGTGACTGGGGGGGTGGGTGTGGAAACCATTGCACAAATCTGCCCTGTGAAGTCCGCATCAATGAGACCCAGGTGCACAATGATGCCCTGAAGGGTGGCACTAGACCTTCCCATAAGGAAAGCACTCATGCCTTCACCCAAAGGACCAAAAGCATCCAGAGGAACCTTGTGTATTTGACTAGATTCTAACACAACTGTTGCTGCTGTGCAGACATCCACACCTGCTGATCCACGGGTGCTGGCTGCAAGCTGGCTGAGCAAACCTCCATGGGCTCCGGGGTCTGGAGAGGAACTTGTGTCTGGGCGCGCTTCCCCTTCGCGCTCCGCTTCCCGTTTCCTGGGCCCGGCAGCGCCTGGCCATTAACATGAACAGTTGCCTTACAGGCGTATGACATATGGTCGGGCCTTCCACACCGGCCACACAAGAACATGGGAAATTTTCCCTTCTGCACTTTCTTTCCCTGTTTGGTGCTGGCCCGAGCAGTCCCCCCGCTGTTGTTGCCAACCCTGCGGCACCGCCCAGACCGGCTGCGCAACAGTAGTCTAGGCAGCTGTCCTTTGAACCCGTACCAGGAAGAGCCCCTATGACTCTCCTACAGTCTGCGTTACAGTTGCTCCTGGCCAGGTTCGCAAGCACAATTCTCCTCGCCTCAGGATCTGCTAACTGCCTCTCCACAGAGGCAGTCAGTCTCCCTGCAAATTTCATGAAAGGCTCATCTACCCCTTGGACAATGGTTGCAAACGGCTGCAGAGGAGCAGCCATTTCCAGGGTCTGAACCAGTGCTGCCAAGCCTAGCGTCTGGCACTGGTCAAGCACAAGGGGATCATATCCAGCTTGCCCCTGAGGATCAACATAATTGCCTGTGCCCAGCAACATATCAGTGCCAACCGCACTCCTGGGATCCTGTGGCCCCCGCGTAGCATTCTTTTGCACTGCGCTGGCTACCAAACGAGCCCACTTGTCCTCAAAAACGTCAAACTGCACAGGGTCAAAAAGAGCATGTGCCACAGAACGGATGTCGGAAGGTGTCAGCATCTCAGCAACAAGCATGCGAAGCGTCTGCATAACTTCAGCAGAACCAACACCATGCTGGGCAACGGTATCACGGACTTCCTTCAGTGTCTTAAACGGTAAAGGTTGATGTGTGTTGTGAGTAACACCCCTAAGCACAGGGAAAGCCTGGGGACCCCTTGTCAAGGTCGCATCACCCGCCGCGTCCCGTCCCGTGGGCTCCACAGGGACAACGGCAGCCGCCTGACTGCGAGGCAGTGCAGCATCACTTGACACCACGCTCCCCGCAGCATCAGCAGAGCCAGAGGAGCCTCCCCCACGATCCTGCAGGCGCTGCGAGGAGGAAGAGTCGCACATCTCCTCAGCCTTATCTAGGACCTCCTGCCAAAACCGCCCGTGGTCCTTGGGACGCACGGTCACCTGGCAGGGGGGGAGGGTCCACAGGGCCGATGGAGAGGATCCGCGGCCACGGGAACCCACCGGTCTCCCGCTGGCCGCGTCAGCAGTCGCGCTAAAGCTAAACACCTCAGTGCCCCGCTGTACCGCAACCTCAGCCCCCGCGGCAGGCGGGGAAGGCGGAGCCGAACCAGCCGGCAGCTCGGCGGTGCCGTCCGCCGCAGCGCTGGCAGAGGGCACCGCGGCTGACACAGGCTGCGGCGCGGAACGCAGACCCGGCGCGGCGCCCCCCGCCCCCGGCGCGGGGGAGGGATGGGGCACAGAGAGAGACGCGGCGCTCGGAGTCACGTTATCGCGGGCTGACACAAGGGAGTCCGGCACGGCCCCAAGGAGCGTCGCACCCGTGCCGCGGAGCCGCGCAGCGGGCACCGCCCCCGCCGGGCGGAGCGGGGCGGGCTGCCCGCCCGCTGGGCCGGGGCCCGAAGGAACAGCGACCAGCGCCCCGCCTCCGGCGGCTCCCACTGCCGCCGCACGCCCAGCAGGCTGCGCAGGCTCAGGCATGGGAGACGACCTTCCCCCAGAAGACGAGCCCGAGATGGAAACGGGCGAACCCGCTCTCGCTGCCCCCAGGGGATATGTCGTAGAAACACCGCAATTTGGACAAAGTGTTGTCACCGAATCAGACGCAATCAGAGGCGAGGACTGATCCACAGGCCCCTCTTCGCCCCCGAGCGCTGGGAAGGCACAAAGAGAGGGCGATTTCTCCCCCGACTCACTACATCTGCGGCGCGGGGCAGGGCGAGGCGGCCCGGCCGGCCCCACCGGCTCACTGCGCCTGCAACGCGGAGCGGGGCGAGGCGGCCGAGCCGGCTCCACCGACAGCTCGCTTAAGGCCAGCGGGCTGGGAGCCCGATCCACCTCAGAGGAGGAACCACCTGCCAGCTCATCGTCTCGGGGAGAAGGGGAAGCACCCGCATCCTGCATAAACTCAAAGTCCCCATCGTCCACGTCCGAGACAGACGGTTCCCCCAAAGAGCTCCGAGAGCTACCAAATTCAGATCCCGGCCAAGCCGCGTCCACTATTTTCCATTGCACCAGCAGTGGTCCAACGTCCACAGAGCAGTTATCAAACAGGGCGTCCATGAGACTGACCCCCAACTGAGACCACACTTCCCGGGACATCACCTCCCTAAAGTCAGAAAAGAACCCCTGCTGCCTTGCCCACAGAAACAGCCTTTCAAAATCACTCCAGGAGACGGAAACACGATTCCTCTCCAGGCCATTCCTCCAGAGATCCAACATAAGAGATTCCATCCCGAAACCGATAGAGGTTTCCATCACTAACACAGCAGGCAAAACGCCACAGATCGGGGGGGGGTAAGCTCACTCTCACCCGACCTAAGCTGTAGTACACGCCGGCGGCCACCAGATGTCACCAGAGGACACAAGGAAAAACGACGCACCACAGCTTTGGTCACCATGAAGAGACTAATTTATTTTTTCTGACTCCAATCATTTATAGTTCTCAAAAGGTGCCAGTGGATTGGAGGGTGAACGTGCCACCTCTCCAATGACACTGGACAAACTACCAGTCTATCAAATTTCTCCACCTCTATGAAAGAATGCAAAACAATAGGTTGTTTACAGAAAGTTGCATGAGAAAGTTCTCTACAAGAATGTAAATTCAGAAGACTTTAGAAAATCCTAAGAAATCAGGGCGACACTGCCACTTCCGCTTTTCCACCCTTCCCCCATTTGCCCTTCCACATCCTCTCCCCTTCCACCTCCAACCTTTTCCCAACTCACTTTTCGGATCCCATTCTCCTCTTTCCCACCCTTTCCCACCCTTTTCTAACAATCCCCAGCCCCACCTCCCGCTCAATTTTGGGGTCCTACCTTCCTATTTTCCCCACTTTCCCACCCTCTCCCACCCCTTCCTCACCTGCCCCCAATCCTCAGCCCCTCCCGCTCTTCCTTTCGGGGTCCCCTCCTCCTCCTGCCCCTGCAATTTCGGGCTCCCACCGCCCCCTTTTCCCCATTCTCCCCCCTGTCCCACCGCCTCCCGCCCCCCCCGCTCTCCCGAGAGCTCCGCGCCCGCAGCCGGGGGGGCTCCCAGCACCACCAGTGCCACCAGTACGGCCCCAGCTGCCGCCACTCGCCCCATGGCCAGCGCCGCCCAGGGAGCACCAGCCCCAGAGCGGCCGCGCTGCGCTGGCAGCACCAGTCCGGAGCAGCGCGGGCTCAGCAGCGCCGCGCGCTCTCATTGGCTCCGAGCACTTTTGGGCACCGATTGCCGAGGCTCTGCCACACAACCGATGACTCCTCAACTCCTCGCGCTCCCATTGGCTGCAGCGCGTTTTGGCTGCGTTTGGATTGGCTGAGCGGTTCCGGGACGCTGCAGCCCCGGCTGGGGCTTTTCCAGGCACGGGGAGCCTTGGGGCGCTGCGCAGCTGGGAGCTCAGCTGTGCCCAGAAATGTGTGCCCGGCTGCGCGGGGTCTCAGGGGTGCCCGTGGCGAGGGGTGACGCTGGCCCCATGCCAGGCACCCCCCAGAGCCGCTCTGTCCCTGCCCCCCGCAGCCGCACAGGGACAGCAAATGGAACCGAGGGTTCCTGCCTGGGGACAAGGAGCGGGAGAGATCCCTCAGCAAATCCGGCACGGGCACAGCAGACCCGGCCCGGGCACAGGGAGGGAATTTATTACCAACCAAATCACACTGGGACAAGGAGAGGGGAAAGAAATCTCTCCAACACCTTCCCCACACCCAACCGGGATCACCCAGAACGGGGTCACCGGGGCTCTGCCCAACGGGGGTCACTGGGGATCATCCAACGTGGATCCTCCCATGGGGGATGGAGCTGGAGCAGCGCACGAAGCTCTTCCTGCACTCGGGGCACTCACAGGGCCTCTCCCTGGTGTGGAAGTGCTGGTGAGTGACGATCTCTGAATTGCACCTGAAGCTCTTCTGACATTCCAAGCACTCATAGGGCCGTTCCCCAGTGTGGATCCTGTGGTGCTCGGTGAGGTCAGAGGTCCCACTGAAGCTCTCCCCACGCTCCCCACCCTCACAGGGCCTCTCCCCAGTGTGGATGTTCTGGTGTTCCATCAGGGTGGAGCTCCAGCTGAAACCCTGCCCACATTCCTTGCACTTGTGAGGCTTCTCCCTGCCATGAGCCTTCTCCACCAGCTCCGAGCTCCGGCTGGATCTCCGGCTGACTTCCTGGCTCAGGGCGGGAGCTCTTTCCTCCCTGCAGCTCCCTGGCCTGGATTTGCAGCCCCTCCTCCAGCAGGATCTCCGGGGCTTTTCCTCCTCCTCCATCCAGCCACACCCTGGGAATGACAAATCCTGCTTTGGGGAAAATCAAGGTGGGAGCGCCTTGGAGAAGAGGCTCCTCACTGCCCAAGTCCATCCCTAGAACTCAGCAGGAGTCTTGTGTCCATGGAAATCTCCTCTATATCAAGGTTCAGCCCAAAACAACTCTCCCAGGAGTTCCCGATCTCTGATCTCTCCACTTTTGGGGTTCCAGAGGTTTCCTTTCCCTGGGATGATGGGGGTCCAATGGCTCCAGGGGCTCCCCCTTCTCTGGCCTCCTGCTTAGGGATGATCCAGGGGCTGTTGGGGGTCCATGGGGTCCCTTCTGCCCTGATGCTCTACTTTGAGATCCCAGGGGTCCCAGGGGTCCCTCCTCTCCAGGCTCCCCCCCTTTCCAGCCAGCCGGGGGTCCTCCAGCTCCAGGATCGCCCCTCTCTTCTCTCCCCAATCCAAGGGTCTCAGGGGTTGCCCCTTCTCTGCTCCCCTGGAGGTCCCCAGGACCAATGCCCTCCCCATGGTGGCCCAGGGCAATGGCCACGTGGACTCCCAAAGATCCCCCCAAGGGGCTCAGCTCTGGGGTCCTGCAAGATCCAAACCTACACACACACACACACAGAGAAAAAAAAAAACCCACCCATTCCAGGGTTTATGTGGGCCTCCCAGACGATATTTGGGGCTCAATTCCACAATCTGCAAGCTCCAAACACACCCCAATAAAAAAACCCTCTCAGGGACCCCCCAGTAGATTTAGGACGAGCTCCCCCTCCCCTCTCACCTGCAGGATGAGCTGAGGGCGATGGGCCACAGGGGGCACTGGAACCTCCTGTTTCTCCTCCTTTTCCTGCTCCTGCTCCTCCTCTTCCTGCTCCTCCTCTTCCTCTCTCCCTCCTCCTCCTCCTTCCTCATCCCACCTCCTGCCCAGTTCCTGCCTTCTCTATATTTAGAGTGGAGAACCTTGCTTGTTTTTAGAACGAGAACAAAGATCCCAGATGGAACACGGCTTGCTGGTTTTAGCCAGAAGTGTCAGTGACTAAAGGTCATGTTTGCTCTGCTTTGGTGCCGTCCTTGTTCCTCCTCAGTGTTCAGGCTGGGCTATGGGGTGTCCTTGTTTGCTGCATTTTCAGAGCTCCTCCTGGATCCTTTGGGCAACAGGCTGTGCCCTGGGAGGGCTCTTTGTGCTCCTTTGTGACACAGGAGAACCTTCCAGGCGGTTTCTGCGTGAGCTGCTGCTGTGATGTCACAGGAGCACTGCCATGTCCCCGAGGTGTTCCCGTTGCTGTGGCACACGGAGGCCTCAGTGTCCAGAGTGGCTCTGGGCACTGCTCGTTGCCGGAGGATCCTCCTGCCCGAGGCATTCTCAGCAGCCAGCCCACCCCTGACGGGTGTCCTTCTGTGCTTGCAGGGCTACAGTCTGCAGACGTGTGCAGCGCAGCCAAAATGATCCAGCACGTGGCTGCTGCAGTTTGCACGCTGTACTCTGTGGCGTATGCGGGGTATTTTTTAACCCACTTGGCACGTAAGTCGAGGTTTTCCCTCGGTGCTGTGGCTTTGGGCTTGCTGTGTGCTTGCTGTTCTTCCTCTGGCCTGAGCTGACTTTGTAACCAAATTGCCATGAAGACACCATTGCTTTGGGAGAGCTCCTGGCAGCAGCTGCAGCTGGAAAAGGGGGTGTCTGCAGCCAGCGGGGCGTGCACAGCATTTGCAATGAGCCCTGGGCGGTTCTGTTCCCTCAAGCGGGGAGTCTGTGGCAGCAGAGCCTGGAACTGCCTGTCCAGCCAAGAGCTGACCCAGCCCAGTATTTTGTGCTGTTCTCTTGCTGTGTGAAGGGACTGTGGCTCCTGGAGGGACGCTGTGAAAGCAAAATGCTCTCTCGGGGTTGCCTTGCTCCGGGGCATTTCCCACCACAGGCAGTTGTTTTCCTGACAGCATATGGTTCATGTTCCCTCTCCCGTTGCAGGGCACCTCATGAGTGGATCCCGAGCAGCTCCTCCTTCGGTGAGTGGGAAAGGAACCTTTGGTGTTTGGAATTGTGCAGCAAGTTGTGAGCTCGGCATGTGGCAGCCGAGTGCCAGCCTGGGAGGCTGAAGGAAAGTTCCTGCCAGTGTCTTTGCAGCAGCAAAGGGATCCCTGGGAGTTTTCTCCTTTTCTGCTGAAGAGCTTTTGAAGGGCTGCAGGTCTGGCTTTGCAGGCAGAGCATTGCTTGCTGGCTCTAGCCACGGTGGAATATGGAATTCCCAACAATAAGGGGCAATGTCAACTTTAGCCCATTGTTAGTTTGAACAGCTCCGAACCCAATTTCTGCTTAGTGCAGCTGGATGTGCAGCTGAGGGTAAATAAGGTGATAACTGAGACAGAACTTCCCGTCCCTCACGCTGCCGTCTGTCCACAGGGCACAAAAGCAGCACCAGAACCTCCTCTGGCTCCCTCTGCTTCCAAAGAGGAGGCCAAAGAGGAGGAAGGCAGCAGTGAGCTTCCCACTGTTCCAGGGGACGATGGTGAACATCCCTCAGTGCCGGGAGATGACAATGAACTTCCCGCTGCTCTGGGAGACGAGGGCGAACATCCCGCGCTGTGGGAACACAACGGAGAGGCTCCCGCGGTGTGGGACAAGGACAGTGGACATCTCCCGGCGTGGGAGGAGGACAGAGGACATCCTGTGTCTTGGGAAGAGGAGGGTGAACTTCTCCCAGCATGGGAAGCGGACAGTGAACGTCCCCTGGCTTGGAGAGATGATGGCGAACCTGCAGCGTTTTGGGAAGAGGACGGAGAAACTGCAGCGTTTTGGGAAGAGGACGGAGAAGCTCCCCGTGCTTGGGAAAAGGACACTGAACCTCCCTTGGCTGTGGGATCCTGGGCTGAACATTCTGACAGCAGCACAGCCCTGCAGCCAGAGGGGAGAGGGGAGTGGTGCCTGATGCAGCTGAGTACGTCTGCTCTGTTCCTGTGTGCCAGAGCAGGGTGCTGTGTGTGTGTCTCGGCATCAGCTGCACCCAGTGCTGCTCTGCAGCTGAATGTGCCAGGGTCATTTCTTGTCCTTCCCCAGCTGAAACCAAGGGGCTGACGGCCCCAGGGAGGGGGGCTGCATTCTGGCTCTGCTGCAAGGCGGGGTCTCACTCTGGGAGGGAGCGTCTTCCATGTGGTTTCTTTCAGGGAACACCGTGAGCCTGGCGGAGCCTGCCGAGAAATACCTGGAAGTGGAGCAGATTGGCCAAGGGTAAGTGCACAGCAGTTACTTCTGCACAAGCAGGCCCAGGTGTTGTGCTGGTGCAGGATCAAGTGAGAAGTCAGGAGAGCTCCAAACACCTCCAGACACTGGGGCGCCATCCTGCTGTCCCTCAGTCCTGATCAGAATTGATACCTGTGCTCAGAAGGCACCGTCAAAGGCCCCTGAGGCTGGCAGTGTCCTGCCTGCAGCAAGGAGCAGGACCTGGAAGATCTTCTGTCCCTGGAATTGGATTGCCTAAAAGAGCCACTCACCATCTGGTGACTGTCAGAAAACAGCTCCCAAGGAGATTTCTTTCAAATATTTTGCTTCAAAAAATATCCTCCGGTCAGGATTAACAACCTAATGGTTTAGAAACAGAAACCAGAGCTGAACTAATAAGTGCTCTATTCTAGCACAGGAAGTAGAGCCCAGACATTCAGTAACAGACACAGAGCTGATGCACTCTGGGGGAAAATGCATCACCTGCCTGATGGCAGGGCCCTTGTGGATCCTGCAGGTCTTAGGCAGGAAATGGAAAAGGATGGAATGCATTCTTTTCCAGTTCTTTAGACACCCATTGCTCACTTCAGGTTTTGAACTAAAGCAGTGCAGCATGGACATTTGGGATTTGCTCCAGCCCAATTCCTTGGTGTTGGGTCTCAGTTTTCTCTGGCACACCTTGCGTGGCAGAGGGCTGGTGGCTGCTGCGCTGTTGTTGGAAGGGTCGATGCCCCCAGGTGTTTGTGAACGCTGCAGGCAGCAGAAATCTCCTGTCTGGGCTGGCTTTCACTGCCAGGGCCTAAAGCGCTGCTTCTTTCTTCTCTGCTGTTTTGTCTCCAGGGCTTTCGGAACCGTTTCGAAAGGACTCGACAGGGCCACTGGAGGAGAGGTCAGTGTCAACACGCCCAGCACGTCTGGCAGCTCTCCAGGGCTCTCCCCTCTGCTGGCAGCTGTGGCTGCAGCTTTGGGGGCCAGCAGAGCTTTCCTGCACAGGCTGCTCCTCTGCAGGCAGAGCCGTGTCAGCCTGCAGAGCACAGCTGGGACAGACTTGGTCCTTCTGAAGTGCCCAAAGGAATGCAAGCAGGGCAATGGATGTGTGTGTTTGCTTTGTTGTGCAATCCCAGCCAGAGCAGTTGCATCTGAAATCATGACCCAATCCCATAGAACTGCTAAAGGGTTCCCGGCTGTTTTGCTCTGTTTGCACAGAACCAGAATTACCTCCTGCTTGCAGAATGTGTTTGAATAATAATGAGAGTGTTGAGGCCATTTGAGAAGACTGTAGGTGCAGAGAATGTCGTTAGAGCTTGGAGGCTGACAGCTGAGGGGCCATTTCTGCAGAGCCTGCAAGGCCAAATGTCTCTGGCCATGTGTCCTGTAAGCAGCCCCCAGCGAGCAGAGCAATGGGCTGTGGGAATGGCACTTGCTGAGCTCTGGTGTCCCATCCCAAGGCAGTTTGGCACAGCCGGGCTCCGTCGCTCCAAAAAGACTCGCTCCGTGTTTGCTGCGGCCTCCTGCCACAGACTCCTCCAGTTAAAGGTCTGCAATGTCCCTTCAGGTGGCCATAAAGAAAATGAGTCTGAGAGGGCAGAACAGGGAACAAGCTGTGAATGAGCTCCTGCTCCTGAAGGACAAGAAGAACCCCAACATTGTCAGCTCTTTGGACAGGTGAGTGCCTCAGGCCTTATCCCGTGCCCGGGCCCTGCCTTAACCTTTCCTGGCATCCGTAGTCTGTAGCCTGTTTTGAAAATGCCTGAATCAGCAGATTCTTCCCAAAACAACAGCCTGGCAGTTCGCTCCCTCCATGTGCTTTTTTTGCTTTGGCTTGGTTTTTCCTTCAAGTTGACCCTGTTTTCTGTGTCTTACAACAAGTGCTGGTAAACCACAGCAGAAATTATTTCCCTTGGCTTCTTCTTCCCAGCCCTTTCCCATTGCTGCAGATGCCAGGAAGACCAGGTTCTTGTTCCCAGAAATGCCTCGTTTGCCCATTTGTCACTGGCCTTGCCTGTTTCTGAAGGGACTTTCTGAAAGGTTTTCTGACCCCTTTTGTCCCAAGTGCTGCCCGGCCTCCTCCCCTGGATAACCCTGGGAGCTGTGTTGCCTTGTTCTGCAGGGAAGGGTGGAACTGATGAGTTCAGAAGCTGAACCAGCTGGGGGCCAGTGTTGTGGTTCCACATTGATCTGGGCCTTTGCTAAACTGCATTTTTCACCTGCTTGCCATCTCAGGCCTCTCCTTTCTCACAGGGGTCTCCTCCTTTAGACTGTGCAGATCCCAAGGGCTGTGCAGCCTGGCAGGAATGTCTCTCCATCAGATTCTGTCCTCATTGACAAGTGACCTGGCAACAAAACTCCACTCCAGGCTTTTCCATGGGGGAATTGAGCACTGCACATTGGTCTCCATGCCACTGCTTTCCTCTTCCAGCTTCCTTGTCGATGGAGATCTCTGGCTGGTGATGGAATACATGGATGGAGGAACTTTGCAGGACGTTGTCAGACAGACACGCATGGCTGAAGGAGAGATGGCAGCCGTCAGTCGGGAGGTGAGGGATCCTGCCTGTGACTGCCATGCCTTGGACACGATGGTCCTTCCCAGCAGGGCGTGAGAGCAGGAGTGGCTCCATGCTCAGGGCTTTGTTTCTCTCTTGTTTTTATGAGTTGGTGAAGAAAGAGCCCCTGCAGTGAACAGCCTGCCAGCAGCACTGCACTTCTACTCTGTTCTTGTTCTCTTTCCTGCTGTTGTGGCACTCTCTGTCTGTTTTGGATTTGATGTGCTGTTCTCAGCTTTGCCTTGAACCGTTTGCCTGGAGCTTGTCTGCACTGCACTCCTGGCCTGTCACAGCAAAGTCGCTGCTGGCAGAATTCTAAACTGTCCTTTCTTGTGTGATATATTCCGGCCATTGGTTTTTACCCTCGTGTTTCTTGTTCTCTCTCAGTGTCTGCAGGGCCTGCATTTCCTCCATTCGAACCGGGTGATCCACAGAGATCTGAAGAGCTCCAACATCCTTCTGGGCATGAACGGCTCTGTCAAGCTGGGTGGGTGTTCCTGGCCAGGCACGGCGCTCCCGGGGTGCGGCTGTGGGGCTGCTTCCCAGTGATGGCCAGAGCCCCACAAGGGCTGCTGGGGGCACTGCCTGGCCCCTGCTGCCAGCTGAGAGCGGCTACCCCTGCAGAGAGCTCAGGAGAGGAGCAGGCTCTCAGGGGTGCCTTTGCTCTGGGAATGGCCCTCCCAGAGGGGCAGGAGTTGGGATCTAAAGCTGCAAGGGAATCAGTAAAATCAACTGCACGAAAGCTGAGGGTTTCTTTAAGGGTCCAGTTCAGTTCCATCTTTCCTTGGCTACAGCCCTGAGGACTTTTCCAGCTGACTTCACTGCTGCATTCTCAGACTGAGGGCGGGGAGTCTTTGTGCTTGTTTCCTCATTCCAGCTGCCTTTGACAGTGTTTGTTTCTGTCCTCAGCTGATTTTGGCCTCAGCGATCAGCTCAGCCCTGAGCAGGACCAGCGCAGCTCCATGGTGGGCACTGCTCACTGGATGGCCCCAGAAGTTGTCACCAGTTCTCCTTACGGCCCCAAGGTGGACATCTGGTCCTTCGGCATTGTGACCATCGAGATGGTGGAAGGAGAACCTCCTTACTTCAAGGAAACGAGGGCCATGGTAAGAGGCCAATTCTCCCGTGGTTGCAGAGGCCTGTGAGCACAGGGTGACCCTGCACTGGGAGCAGCAGCTGGAGGTTTCTGCACATGGGGAAGGGAATTCCCAGAGGACTGGTGTCTCAACACAGACACATATTCTGCAGTCTCCAGACACAATTTGCTTTGGGATTTACGTTGTTGCAGTTCTTCTGGCTGTGAGGATGACCTGAAAATGTGAAGCAAGTGCACCAGCTCTTTACAAAGGCTGCGGCAGCACCAGGGTTTGGGTTTTTTGGTTGGCATAGAAAAATGAGCCGTGAGCAGCATCTCTGCCAGGGAGGAAAGTGCCCCTGGAGCTGGGGCTGGGAAGCCGGGGTCGATGTGAGCACTTGTGGGTGGGAAGGAAGATGGCAGAGCGCTGAGTTTGCTTTTCCTGCAGGCTCGCGCTCTGATCCAGCAGAACGGGACCCCGCAGCTGCAGGAGCCCAGGCGCCTGTCGGCTCTGCTGCGGGACTTCCTCGAGTGCAGCCTGGAGCCGGACGAGGAGCGGCGCTGGTCTGCCCAGGAGCTGCTGCAGGTGAATGCCAAGCGGCTGCAGGGGAAGCAGCAGCGCCAGGGAGGGGTTTTCTTGTGGGGCCCCCTCCGATGGTCTCCGGTCTCGCTGCTTTCCACACACAAAGCAAGCAGAATCCTCGCCTGGTTTGGCTTGGCAGGGGCCTTTCGAGGTCATCTGCACCTGGGGCCCCACAGCGAGCAGGGCCATCTTCAAGCAGCTCAGGTGGCTCAGAGCCCTGCCTGACCTGAGCTTGGATGTTCCCAGGGAGGAGGCACCTCCCACATCTCTGGGCACCTTCTGTCAGTGCTTCCCCACTCTCCCGCTAAAAAAAATTCTGCCTCCGATCTCATCTGAGCCTGCTTCCCTCTCCTGAGTTTCAGACCATTTCCCTTTGTCCTGTTGCAACAGAGCCTGTGAGGAAGTTGACTCTGGAAAGTAACGGTTCATTTCTTTCTTTTTTCTCCTTTGGGCAGCACCCATTTTTATCATCAGCCAAGCCTCTCTCCAGCCTGACCCCTCTGATCACCGCAGCAAAGCAACTGAGGCAGCAGCGGAGGAGCGGAAGCACTGGAGGACAGCATTTAGTCACAGTAGTTAGTTAGGACAACTAGTTAGTTATGGTAGTTAGCAGTGCCAGTTAGTTATGGAAGTTAGCAGTGCTAGTTAGTTGTGGTAGTTAGGACAGCCTGTTTGTTATGGCTCTTATGACAGCCTGTTTGGTATGGCAGTTTTTTGAATAAAAACTCTCTTAAACCTCAACTCCCTTGACGTGTCCCTTCCTTCTCCCTGTGTGACTCAGCTGCCCGGAGCAATGTGAGGGGAGAGCGGGCCCAGCCTCGCCCAGAGCTGAGCCCCAGCAGAGCCCTGGCAGAGCCCAGAGCAGCCTCGGCATCTGCAGAGTCAGCCTGGAAGGAGGCGCTTGGAGCCTTCTCGGCTGCACCCGACTCTTGGTTACAAACTGTGTGTCAGGGCTCACCCCCAGATTGGGGTGGCCCTGAAAGATGGAAAAGTCTCTCCTCCAGCCTGTGCCTTCAAAGAAAGACTCAGTAGTCTTCATTCGTCCGGTCTCAAGGTTGTTTATTGTGTGTTATCTAAAAGATTTTCTTCCTGAACTGCTGCGGTCCGTTCAGCAGGTCAGACAAAGGCACACACTGACTCCCAGGGGGCTGGTGCCATCTTTTATATCATCCATGACAAGTTGAATGTTTGTGGTTTTACCCCAATGCCTATCACCTATATTGAATGGTGACTTTCTACTCTAAACCAATCTGTGAGTGCCAACATCACCATGAACATGGAGGTTAGGAAGGAGAAAGAAGGAGGACAGGGCACGCCCAAGTCCCTTCATCTTAGAACTTCTGACCCCCATGTACAAAACTCAGACCCCTCTGTACAAGGCCTAAAACCCCCCTGTACAGCACTCAAAAGTTCTTCCTTTCACTTTGTGACTACTTCTACTATAATATCTAAACTTTTGTGATTTCTTGTTCTTCCTGCAAGGTTGGTAAATTGTTCCACGGGTCAGATTCAAAGCCACAGGGGTTTCCGGCTGCATGCCAGGGTCTCAAATGCTTCCGACCTGTGCCCGGAATATCCAAGAGTGTCCAAGGGACATTCTGAGTTTCAACATCTCCCCCTCCTGTTTGCACCAAGAAAACCTGCCTTGCCACTTTGTCCATGACCCGTCACCTCTGCCAAAGTCTCCCACACATTTCCCTTTGGTTGTCTCATGGGAAAATCTGTCCTATTGCCCAAGGCAACAGGCAAGAGAATGAAGCACATGAACACTATCTGCCTTACCCCATGCCCATGTCCTCACTCTCTTTGAGAAACCTTGCAGTGCAGCAACACCCGAATGACCCCCGAGTCCCAAGAAAAACCCCAAGTCTCTGAGCTGTCAATCGTTGTCTGATGAGATGTCCGCAGCGTCGTCGTCTGCCTTGGTCTGCGTGCTTGCCTCTTTGCTTCTTGGATCCGCGTTTGCTTGCGTCTGCGTCTGATAAGGTTTCACGTGCCTTGCTGACACCCACTTCGGTCCTCGCCCTGTGGAGGCACAAGTGAAACCCTTGCCCCAAGTGATTATTGTGAATGGGCCTTTGATTTGTCCTGTCTCTGGGTTTCGGATCAAAACTAAGGGATTCTCCCTTAGTTTTGCTTGTGTGCTGTTTGTGAAGTGTCTGAAGTGTTTGAAATTGGTAGAGTGGGCTCTTAGAAAGAACCATTTAAAAAATTCAACACATACAGAGCTTTGTTCAACCGCATAGAAGGTGTTGCACCTGCCTCCCCCCTTTTTTTGTTTATCTCAAAGGGATTTCAGGGTGTGATGTGTTCTTTTGATGATTGCTTGACCCGTGGGAGAATGAGGAATACTGAAAATGTGTTTGACTCCCCATTTTTTCAAGAATTTGTCAAGCACCTTGCCTGTGTAAGTTGGTCCATTATCTGTTTTTATTTCTTGTGGCACCACTAATGATGGAAATGCTTGTAAAAAGTGTCTGCAGGCATGTTCTGCGGTTTCCCCTGTATGTAATGATGCAAAAAAAAAAAAAAGTGTCGACCGAAACATGGATGTTTTTGAGCCTCCCAAAAGATGGGTATTTTGTGACATCAGTTTGCCACAGCTGGAGACTTTGCAATCCTCTCGGATTGACTGCTCCTGTGGATGCAGGTGGCTGCACAAGCTGACAATCTGGGCAAGCACTGATGATTTCCCTCGCTCGGCTTTTTGAAAGGCAAAAGGATTCCATCAATGCTTGTGCATTCTGATGGAAAAATGCATGGCTCAATTTTGCTTGCTTGAAAATGTCTGGCAGTGGCTGTGAGATGGGCATCGTGAGCTTGTCCACGTGAGCATTCCCTTCTGCTAAAAACCCTGGAAGCGAGGAATGCGCCCTGATGTGTGCAACAAAGTATTTGTATTCTCTGCTTTCTAGGATTGTTCTCATGCATGATAGATATGAATATAGAATTTCATTACCTGTGTGCTTTAAAAGTGATCCCTCCAATTGTTTGACCACATTTGCAACATATGCTGAATCTGTGATTAGACTGAGAGGTTCCTGAAATAACTGAAAAACCCTGACTACTGCTGCCAATTCTACAATTTGTGGTGAACCCTGTACTGTTTTGGTATCTGATTCCCATTCCCCTGTTTTTGGGTTTTGCCATGTGATCACTGATTTATGAGTTTTCCCTGAACCATCAGTGAACACTGTCACCCTTTCCACTGGTCCCTGACTTATTTTTGGGTTTTCTCTGAAACTTATTTTTGCATTTAACATTGTGTGAGCTGGAAAATGAACTGTGCAAATTCCTGGATACCCTAACAACGCGATTGAAAAATCTTGTGATGTTTGCTTTGCCCTCTCGAAATATCTTTTTTTCAAGGGTAAATGAATGATTGAGAAATCTTTGCCTGACATTGTCAGCAACCTTGTCCTTGCTTTGATGATGATCTGAGCCATCATCTTCAAGTCTGTGAGAATTGTTTTCAAGGGCCTGTAAGCTGGAAAAACCCACTCTATCATCAGAAGAGGGTCCCTTTGAGATGAATCCCATTGAAAAATCAACCCATACAGTTGTGCTGTTTCCCCCAGCACTGCCAAATAGAAAGGCAGTGATTTCACAAAGCGATGTGCTTGTCTCTGTTGAATCATCTCTGTGATCTTTTCAAGATCTTTCTGTGCTTCAGGTGTGAGAGTTCTGGGAGATTTGATGTTGTTGTCCCCTCTCAAGAGGTCGAGTAATGATGAAATGTCATTTGTGATTCCCAAGATCGGTCTCATCCAGTTGATCTCCCCCAAAAGCTGTTGCAAGTCCTGCAGATTGGTGACTTTTGTGTTGATGTCCAGTTTCTGTGGCCTTATTGTTTGCTTTGTGATCTTCCATCCCAGATATTTCCAAGGTGCAATCTCTTGTATTTTTGAGGCACTGATTTCCAGTCCTGCTTTTTGCACCTCTGCGATCACACAGTCACGGACTTTCTGCACCTCCTGTTTTGTTGGTGCTGCAGTGAGCAAATCCTCCATGTAATGAATGATTTTTGCTTCAGGATGTTTCTTCCGCGCTGGATGCAAAGCTTGAGCCACATACCATTGACAGATGGTTGGGGAATTTTTCAGGCCCTATGGGAGAACCGTCCAATGGCACCTTTGCAGGGGCTCCTCCCTGTTGATGCTTGGAACGGAAAATGCAAAATGTGGAGCATCATCTGGATGGAGTGGAATGCTGAAAAAACAGTCCTTGAGATCGATGATCACAAGCGACCAATCTCTCGGGATCATTGAGAGAGACGGAAGTCCCAGCTGAAGTGGTCCCATGTCTTCGACAACCTCACTGATCTTCCTGAGATCGTGAAGCAGTCTCCAAGATCCTGAAGTTTTCTTGTGAATGATGAACACTGGGGAATTCCATGGGCTGTTCGTTGGTTTGATGTGTCCCTTCTGCAACTGTTCCTGGACCAACTTTTTCAATGCACTCCATTTCTTTCGCTCAAGGAGGCCACTGATCCACCCAAACGGGATCATTTGTTTTCCAAGTCAATTTCAGAGTGGTGAGTGCCACAGTGACCCCTGTTCAAAATCCAACTCCAATCTCAGTCCCCATTGTGCTAAGAGGACTCTTCCCCACACTGTGATGGGCTTTTGCACAATGAAAGGATGGAAGATTGCTGTTTTTCTTCCTGGACCTGTGACAACAATTGCGTTCTCACTCTGCATGCATAGGGAACTTCCTCCTATGCCTGTGAGAGAGCTCAAAGGTGCAACCAAGTCCCATTCCTGGGGCCAAAAGATGTATGAAATGACTGTGACATCTACCCCTATGTTGAGCATTTCTGTGATGACAACTGTTTTTTCATTACTAGTCAATTGACAGGTAACGATGGGTCGATCTCGGCTCAAATGTTTCACCCAAGACGCATGTATTTCCACTTGGTCACCAGAAAAAGAGTCCTGCTTGTTAAACACTGGCATGATTTGCTCTCCTGCATGAGATGGCAAAGCCATGGCCTGGGCTTTTGGTGTATTTTTTGGAATTGTCAAAGGTGGTCGAAGGGCTTTTGCAGTGACCATCAGCTCCTCTTTGTGGTTTGCTGAAATCAAGGATGGATAAACAACAAGTCTAAGAATGCTGCTTCTGTCCCTGGCCACTATCAAAAAATCTTGCCTTTTCCAAGAAGTCCCAGTGACACCCGTGGGTATCGCTGCGTGGCTGTTGTCCAAAAGACACGTCAATTTGGAGGTTGCCAGCACGCATTGGAATCTGGGCAGTACCAAGTCTGGGTCGCTGGGGACGCTGGAGATTGCTCTGCTGAGGGGATCTGTTTGTTGTTCCCTAAGGATTGTCCCTGCTGACTTTGCGTCACCGCCATGATTTGTGTCGAAGCGCGCTGGAGATGATCTGTGCTCTTTTTCCCGTTTCCTAGATGCGGTAGAGTTCTTCCATCCACATCTGTCTGCGAACGACACTCACTCACGAGATATCTCCCTCTCCTGCATCGGGGACAAAAGTCTGGTGCTTTGTCAGGTTTTGCAAATTGTGGGCAGATCCTTTTAATATGTCCTTGTGCCCCACACCCAAAACATCGCCTTTCTGCTCTGCTGTTGCTCTTTGTGTAATTTGCAAGAGCTTCCTTGACACGCTTCTCAATTCGCTCTCCCAACTGCTCTTCCATGATGGATGCGACATGCTGTGGTGTCCCCACCTTGCTGCACTCCTCCATCATGTCTGCCAAGGTGGCCTGGTGTGGCATCATGCTGATGATTTGCCTGCATTCCGGGTTGGCACTGGAAAAAGCGAGGCTTTTGATTAAATGTGGTTTTGCCCCCTCATCGGCCACTTGTCGTTCCACTGCCTGGGAAAGACGACCCACGAATGAGGAGAACGGCTCTGAAGGACCCTGCTTGATCTCCGTGTAGATGTTGTCCTGGATTCCCGCCTGAGCAATCTGTAGGATTGCTCTCCGTGCCGCTTCTTTGATGTCGCTGAGCATGTTCCATGGAAGCCTCACTGCTTGTTGAATCGGGTCGTCTTTGGGAGGATCACCAGCAAGCTGCACCATGGTGAAGTTTGCATTTGGTCCGCCCTGGTATCTGGCTCTCAGCTCCTCCAGGGATCTCCTCCATGCCTTCTGCCACACGAGAGCTTGGACATCTGTAAGAACTGATGTTGTGAGATATTTAAGATCATAGGGTGTTAAATCGTACATACCAAAAATGGTTTTCAACATCTGCTTGAAGTACGGTGATGACAGCCCTTTGTCTCGGATGGCCTTGGCAAGGTCCTTGATGGCACCACATTCCAGGCGTTCCCACCTCAGGTTTTGGCCCTGAGCATCGTAGTTCACTGGCATCATGATGTTTCCCGAGCCCTGCAACAAACCTTTCTCCTTTTCCAATTCTGCTCGAATGTCCTGCCAGTCTAATTGTGCACTCGGTAAAGCTGGAAGTTTTGTGGGTACTTGCCTGTAGAATGAAGTCATCTGTTGTGACTGCTGCGTTGGTGCAGCAGAACTCACCGACACCAACAGCATCTGTGGCATCTGCAAAGATGAAGGCTGAGTGCTTGAGGATGAGAACGAAGCGTCTGCTGTGGAGGAAAACACATGACCGCCCTGCATTATTTGGAAAATTTGCAGAAGATGAACCAACAGCTCTGGATGCGACTCCAAGGCTGTGTCCAAGTACCGTAAAAGAAACTCGACAACCCCTTTTGATATTAAAATTGACTCTCCCTGACCCGAAGAATCGGCAGACCTTGACGTGGGAATTGTCCAGACTGGAACACCCTCCAAAGCGGTGATACGTACAGTACCATCCTGTTGCTGCGCCTCGGCAGGAGTGTCCTGAGTCCCCTGCCGTTCTGGAATCAGCGGAGGTTCCTGCTGTCGTGCGGGTGTGGTTTTCCTCACCCTGGACTTCTTTTTACATGGAACTGGAAAAAAGTGCTGCAATGCTACAGTCCCACCACTGGGTGGCGCAGCGGTTTGACCAACCGGCTCTGGCAACACCTGCTGCAATGTTGCGGTCCGGCCACTGGGTGGCGCTGCCGCCCGACCGGCCGAGGTCGGCGCTGCCAAAGACTGTGACGTTTGCTCCCCTGTTTGTATCTCTAATAAATCTCGGAGTATTCCTTCTAACAACTGATTCTCACTTGCAAATCCTGCAGTCTGGGATAGCCACTCTTGCTGTGTCAACTGTTTCAACTTTGCGATGTCTGAGGCTGGCCGGGATTGGTCCTGGGCTGGCTGCGTGTGTCTCGGTTGCCGTGGGAACGGAGGGGGGCGGTGCCCTGGCAGGCGTTCGCACGCCGGACACGCCCCGCCCCTGCCTGCGTCATCACGGGGGTGTGGACGCTCCCGCCCCGACCCCGCCCGCGGCTCCTCCTCGCTCGCCCCGGCGCAGCCGCGGTCTCGGAAGCGCTCCCGTCCTCCCCGAGACCGATGTCGCCACCTTCCCGATCCCACTCCGGCTCTGATGTGTCCGCCCCGCTCTGCCCCTCATAGGGACACGCCTCTCCTGGCTCTGTGCCGACGCCCGCAACCCGAGCGCGTGGCTCCCGTCCCGTCTGTGCTCGTGTCGCGCCCGCGCCATGCGAGGCGCCCTCCCCCGCCCCGGCCTCTGGGTGTCACGGCACCGTCACGCGCACGCGCGCTGCCGCTGCCGCGAGACGAGCATCTGCCGCGGGTCTGTGCTCGGTCTCCGCCGCTGCCTGGCCAACGCCGCTGCTGCGATCTGGGAGCCTTCACCCCGAGCCTGCCGGGCGGCCGCTTCCGCAGCTGCGCGGGCTCTCGCCGTGGCGCGCGTTACAGGGCCCTCGGGACGTGCAATCGCCGCGCTCGCACCCCCCGCCTCCTCCGCGGTTCCCTTCGCCCTCACGGTCCCCCGCTCCCGCCGGCGCCGTGGGCTGCTGTAAGCTGCCCGCCGCCGCCGCTGCGAGAGACGGCTCCCCCTCCTCCCTGGGCTCTGCGCTCCCGCCTGCACCCTCCCCCGCCGGTGCCGCTGCAGCCCCCCGCGCTGTGAGTGTAGGCTCGGGGTGCTCCCAATCTCCTTCCCCACCGAGGGTAATAGTTCCTCCTGGCTGATCTGCGACCGACTGAGGGATTTCTGTATCGGAGGACCCTAGAGATTCTGGGGGCTCAGGGGAATCTGAGGGACTGTGGAAACCCGAGGACCCTGGACGTGATGGAAAATCGTCCCCTTGCTTTGCCACGGGAGGCAGTCCTGCTTCCCCTGGATCCGTGGTGAAGAGAGCTGCCCCGTGCTGCTGGCTGGGCACTTCTCCTCCCTGTGCTCCTCCAGGAGCCTGAGCTCTCTGCTGTAAAATGACAGACCCCTTGCCACCTTGCAAAACTGACTGTAGCATTATTCTTGCTGAAGTCAAAAGTTTTGCGGCAATCTTATCTCTTTTGGTGGCTAGGTGAGACAAGTGCCTGTTGCTCTCTTGCCAGAAATTTGATTCAACCAAGAGATGCGTCTCTGTGTGCGGGTAATTACACCGGACCCACAACAGGGCTCTCAGCTCTTTTAGAGCCATCTCCACAGGATGTGTGGATACCACCCCCTGTAGGGCTGACAAAATTTGGACCGGCTCCTGGGAGTATGCCCCCCTCATATTCTTGATTTCGACTGTTCTCACCAAAAGCTGAATCAGCACGAGGTTGGTCCGGAGATGGTCCTGATCACCGTCCAGCAGATCACAGGCGGGAAATTTCAGGTGCGCGCTTCTGGTTTTTCTCCTCTCCGGGCTGCTCTCCAGACGATTTGTCTTGGTGAAGGTCAGGATGTTTTGTCTTGAGCTCTCCGGTCCCTCTCTCTTTGGAGCCTGCAGAGTGTGCCTTTTTCCTGGGTGGAGGTTGGAGGTCGTCTGGTAGATTGGCTTCTTATCACAGCCCTCCAGGGACGGCAGGTGACAGGGCTCACCCCCAGATTGGGGTGGCCCTGAAAGATGGAAAAGTCTCTCCTCCAACCCGTGCCTACAAAGAAAGACTCAGTAGTCTTCAGTCCTCTGGTCTCAAGGTAGTTTTTGTGTGTTATCTAAAAGATTTTCTTCCTGAGCTGCTGCGGTCCGTTCAGCAGGTCAGACAAAGGCACACACTGACTCCCAGGGGGCTGGTGCCATCTTTTATATCATCCATTACGTGTTGAATGTTTATGGTTTTACCCCAATGCCTATCACCTATATTGAATGGTGACTTTCTACTCTAAACCAATCTGTGAGTGCCAACATCACCATGAACATGGAGGTTAGGAAGGAGAAAGAAGGAGGACAGGGCACGCCCAAGTCCCTTCATCTTAGAACTTCTGACCCCCATGTACAAAACTCAGACCCCTCTGTACAAGGCCTAAAACCCCCCTGTACAGCACTCAAAAGTTCTTCCTTTCACTTTGTGACTACTTCTACAATAATATCTAAACTTTTGTGATTTCTTGTTCTTCCTGCAAGAATGGTAAATTGTTCCACGGGTCAGATTCAAAGCCACAGGGGTTTCCAGCTGCATATCAGGGTCTCAAATGCTTCTGACCTGTGCCCGGAACATCCAAGAGTGTCCAAGGGACATTCTGGGTTCCGACAAGAACAGGATAATGAGAAGTCAATGAAGAGCCTTGAATGCAGCTTTCCCCACGCCTCCCTCCTTCCAGCTGCACCTCCTCCTCCGGCAGTGCAGGAGACAGGGAATGGGGCCGTGCTCAGTTCATCCCCCGTGGCTTCTCCCTCTGCCCAGGGACAGGAGTCGTTCCCCTGCTGCAGCCTGCGGTCTCTCCCACCGGAGGCTTCTCCAGGAACTTCTCCAACCGGAGTCCATCCCCTGGGGCACAGCCCCCCTCCAAGTGCTGCAGCGTGGGTCACTGTGCCACGGGGTCAGTCCTTCCAGGACAGGCTGCTCCAGCGGGGGCCCCTCTGTCCACGGGGTCACAGCCTCCTCTCAGGCATCCCCGTGCTCCAGCCTGGCTCCTCCAGGGGCTGCAGGGGGATCTCTGCATCCCCATGGATCTGCAGGGGGATCTCTGCATCCCCATGGATCTGCAGGGGGATCTCTGCAGCCCCATTGTTATCAATGAATCAGCCAATTTAATAATTAGAGGAATTTATTAAATCAAGTCAAATAAAAATTGGAAAAGCCACAAGCAAAACAGCGCCGAGCCAGGCGATCGGAGCTGGTTTCAGGCTATACAGCCCCGTACCTCTGGCAGTTCGCAAGGTACTGATTCCACAGGGTTTTATTTTTATTGCTTTTAGACGTCGTAGGATTCCTGGGGTGTCTTCCTGTTCCCTCTTGTTTGTCTTGCCCCTTTTCCCATATTAATGCATGTTCTTTTCTTGTGCAGAGTTTTTTTTTGAATACTCTGCTGAAATCTCGTTAGATGGTAATCCTCTCGAATATCTTGTTCTGGCTATGAATATTCATCTTATCAGTTCAATGCTTATCTTCTAGATGGAATAATCCTTCAGAGTAACCATCCTTTGAGACAGGAATTCATCTTGTATATATTGTTTTTTCTGTCACTTGATTCTATTTTACAAGATACTGTATTTTTTTTAGTCCTGAGCACGAATTTATTTTAAATTATATATTACACCCATGGATATGCAGGGAGATCTCTGCATCCCCATGGATCTGCAGGGGGATCTCTGCAGCCCCATGGATCTCTGCATCCAGAACCGCCGTCTTTGGAGGCACCAGGAATAGGCTGAGCTCTGCCTGAAGCTCTTCTCACATTCCCCACCCCCTTCCCGCCACAGGGAGGGTTTTCCCTCCTCACAGCTCCACGGGCTGGGTTTGCAGCCCCTCCTCGTGTGGGATCTCTGGGGCTTTTCCTCCCCGTTGCATTCCTGCACCGTGGAGCCGTTCCAAATGGCCTCTTCCACGAGGTTCTGTGGCAGGGATTTGTTCTCCCTGGTCTCTGTCCGCAGCTCAGTGACTGGGGCAGGAAGGACAAGGAGAGTTAGAAACAGGGAGAAGGGAAAAGGAAAAGCCAGGAGAGGAAGGAAGAAGAAAGAACGAGGGAGGAAGGAGATGGGAAAAGACGTAGATGGATGAAGGAGAGAATGAGGAGAGGAAGCAGGGCAGAGAAGAAGATGGGATTTGCCTCCGTGCCAGAGGGAAGGGGAAGGAGATCCCCTAAATGCATCCCTGGCAGGACGGCGTCAGCAGCGAGGTTGTCCTGCAGCCAGGGGCGATGCTGGGCTGGGAGATGGAGCAGGAGAGAGGGGCAAAGGGGCAGTGACTTCCTCCTCACCTGCCTGGCTGTCCCAGTCTGTAGCGTCTGGCACTACTGAGGCCCTTGGAGCGTCCGGCACTGATGAGCCCGAAGCTCACGGTGACTTTATAAAGCTGACAAAGTAGGCAGGATGGGTCTTTGTAGGATCTCCAGCAAACTGGTTTATTGGAACAGGAACAGGGCACAGAGCTGAACAGGCTCCAGGGACAAAGACAGGCTGCAAGCTGAGGGCACAGGGGGTTTTTATATGGGGTAGTGAGGGTGGAGCTGAGGGTCAGGGTCCAATGGATATGGGGGAAAATGGTGCAAAGGAGGGGTTAAGGGTCGTGTCAGCTAATAGGGAAACAGAGGCAGGGAAATGCAGTAAACTTGGGCCAGTGGAGGGACAGAGAGAGGAGAACATTCTAGGGACTAACCAAAATAGGTGACAGGGGTTGAACTGGGGTAATTAGGCCAACGGGCCAATGGGGTAACATAACTTTACAGAAATCAGCATGTGCCTGCAAAGATCTATGGGAGAAGCAAGCTTCTCCCCATAACCTTGAAATCTATTCTTGTTTGGGACCAGTCCTCCAGAGCTGAGGGACTGAGATTCTGATGGTAGGCTCCTGGACCTCCACAGCAGTGCATCTTCCTTTTCCTTGTTTTCACTGCAGCGTCATTCTCCTCCACCCAGATGAAATTGAGGATTGGCAATGGCTTGCAAGAAAGCAAGGGGTGAGTACCTTGGGTTTGGTGAGAAATGAGCCTCATGCTTTAGAATTTTTAAAACTTTAAGAAGGCATAATTAGATGCAAATCAATAACAGCGGTGGGTGTTTGGCAGTGGCCAGAGGCACACTGGTTAGCCATAGCAACTCTTCTTATCTATTTTTTCCGTTGTATTGTTCAAAAACATATTGATAAAGATTGTACACATTGAAAGATTTCTTTGAACTCGTTTACTTGTTCCAGGAACTCTTTAAGTTGGTTTGAGCCCCAAGCCGCCTTTCTAGAGTACGTGCAGGAATCGTGGATTGTTGTTCTGAGGGTTGTGTGTCACTTCCTCACAACAGCCCCCTGATCCCTGGTTTCAGCTGTGAGTCTGCAGGCCCCAAGTTGGGCAACTCCCTGGGGGCTCCCCTGGCAGCCCCCAGTCGAGGAGTTCTGTGTCAGGAAGGAGAGACTCATTGGACTTCTTTGGTCTTCAGCTTCTGTTTATTGTTACCTTATCAAAACTTCAGCACACTGTCTGCACCAGACTCTGCGTGCAGGAAAAACAGCACAAAAATGACCAACAATCTCTTGTTATAAGGCATTTTGAGTCTAATCAAAAACTAAGCTACCCAGTTAAGAAGGGACACCCAAATTATTTTCCTTTCTAACCCAATAACTGAGCCCTAAAGACCCAGATTTTTCATGTGGATTTTTCTACCCAATTACAAGATACCACCTAAAGGCAAGAAGAAAGAGGAAGAAGAAAGAAGAAGGGGACTCAAGACAACACCCTATATCCTCCATCTTGAATCCATCTATAACATACTAAAAATCCTAAAACCTAAATGTCTCACCCATGTGACATACTCCACTACTCTCTACAATCTCTACAATCTCTTTCACACTTTTGTGGTTTCTAGTTTACCTTGAGGCTTTGGAAGTTTTCTCCATGAACGAGGGTCAAAGTCAGTGCTCCCCTGGGGGTCAGGACACCCCAGAGCAGACAGAGAAATATTCCCAGTGCCCTGGGTTTCCACATCAGCAGGCGACAGTTATTGACAGTCGAAGGGTCAGCGGCAGGGGTCCTCATCACACCCGTTCCTTAAATGTTATCTGGCCATGCAGACGGTTTTAGCTACTTCCTCAAGTACTTTAAATCAACATTAGCTGTTTCACAAATATCTCTGAGTTATTCTTGTCAGTTAGTTACAAAAATAAAAGCATTAGTTATTATTTCACAACTGCAGCTACTTCTGCAAAAGTTAACATTCTAATGCACAACACGTAGCATCCACTTCAATACTTTGCAAAAGCCAAAACTATAATGTATGTTTTTCACACTGTCCACAAACTAAAATATCATCCATGAATGATGTTCTGAGGATTTGAGCGACACAGGGGCCAGGGCACTGGCCACAAAAAGCCGACAAATTGTACGACAGCAAAAGCAGTAAAAAGTGATTACAAACTGTAGTATATCACAATCAGCTCATGTTTTATGTTGTGATTAGGAATAAGTTGCAGAAGTCAAGACATAATAGCAAAAGCCACCAACTACATAGTTCTTTATAACAAACCCAGGGCAGGTTTTCCCTTGCATGGAGCACTTGGGCCTTCCCCGGGCCCCTTCTGCCCTCTCGCAGAGCCGGTGGCATTTTCCACCACCCACAGTTTGTAACCAAGAGTCGGGTGCAGCCGAGAAGGCTCCAAGCGCCTCCTTCCAGGCTGACTCTGCAGATGCCGAGGCTGCTCTGGGCTCTGCCAGGGCTCTGCTGGGGCTCAGCTCTGGGCGAGGCTGGGCCCGCTCTCCCCTCACATTGCTCCGGGCAGCTGAGTCACACAGGGAGAAGGAAGGGACACGCCAAGGGAGTTGAGGTTTAAGAGAGTTTTTATTCAAAAAGCTGCCATGCAAAACAGGCTGTCATAAGAGCCGTAACAAACAGGCTGTCCTAACTACCTTAACCAACTAGCACTGCTAACTACCATAACTATCTAGCACTGCTAACTACCATAACTAACTGGCACTGCTAACTACCATAACTAACTAGTTGTCCTAACTAACTACTGTGACTAAACGCTGTCCTCCAGTGCTTCAGCTCCTCTGCTGCTGCCTCAGTTGCTTTGCTATGATGATCAGAGGGGTCAGGCTGGAGAGAGGCTTGGCTGATGATAAAAATGGGTGCTGCCCAAAGGAGAAAAAAGAAAGAAATGAACCGTTACTTTCCAGAGTCAACTTCCTCACAGGCTCTGTTGCAACAGGACAAAGGGAAATGGTCTGAAACTCAGGAGGGGGAAGCAGGCTCAGATTAGGTCTAAGGCAGAATTTTTTTAGCAGGAGAGTGGGGAAGCACTGACAGAAGGTGCCCAGAGATGTGGGAGGTGCCTCCTCCCTGGGAACATCCAAGCTCAGGTCAGGCAGGGCTCTGAGCCACCTGAGCTGCTTGAAGATGGCCCTGCTCGCTGTGGGGCCCCAGGTGCAGATGACCTCGAAAGGCCCCTGCCAAGCCAAACCAGGCAAGGATTCTGCTTGCTTTGCGTGTGGAAAGCAGCGAGACCGGAGACCATCGGAGGGGGCCCCACAAGAAAAGCCCTCCCTGGCGCTGCTGCTTCCCCTGCAGCCGCTTGGCATTCACCTGCAGCAGCTCCTGGGCAGACCAGCGCCGCTCCTCGTCCGGCTCCAGGCTGCACTCGAGGAAGTCCCGCAGCAGAGCCGACAGGCGCCTGGGCTCCTGCAGCTGCGGGGTCCCGTTCTGCCGGATCAGAGCGCGAGCCTGCAGGAAAAGCAAACTCAGCGCTCTGCCAGCTTCCTTCCCACCCACAAGTGCTCACATCGACCCCGGCTTCCCAGCCCCAGCTCCAGGGGCACTTTCCTCCCTGGCAGAGATGCTGCTCACAGCTCATTTTTCTATGCCAACCAAAAAACCCAAACCCTGGTGCTGCCAAAGCCTTTGTAAAAAGCTGGTGCACTTGCTTCACATTTTCAGGTCAACCTCACAGCCAAAAGAACTGAAACAACGTAAATCCCAAAGCAAATTCTGTCTGGAGACTGCAGAATATGTGTCTGTGTTGAGGCTCGAGTCCTCTGGGAATTCCCTTCCCCATGTGCAGAAACCTCCAGCTGCTGCTCCCAGTGCAGGGTCACCCTGTGCTCACAGGCCTCTGCAACCACGGGAGAATTTGCCTCTTACCATGGCCCTCGTTTCCTTGAAGTAAGGAGGTTCTCCTTCCACCATCTCGATGGTCACAATGCCGAAGGACCAGATGTCCACCTTGGGGCCGTAAGGAGAACTGGTGACAACTTCTGGGGCCATCCAGTGAGCAGTGCCCACCATGGAGCTGCGCTGGTCCTGCTCAGGGCTGAGCTGAGCGCTGAGGCCAAAATCAGCTGAGGACAGAAACAAACACTGTCAAAGGTAGCTGGAATGAGAAAACAAGCACAAAGACTCCCCGCTCTCCGTCTGAGAATGCAGCAGTGAAGTCAGCTGGAAAAGTCCTCAGGGCTGTAGCCAAGGAAAGATGGGACTGAACTGGACCCTTAAAGAAACCCTCAGCTTTCATGCAGTCATTTTTACTGATTCCCTTGCAGCTTTAGATTCCAACTCCTGCCCCTCTGGGAGGGCCATTCCCAGAGCAAAGGCACCCCTGACAGCCTGCTCCTCTCCTGAGCTCTCTGCAGGGGCAGCCGCTCTCAGCTGGCAGCAGGGGCCGGGCAGTGCCCCCAGCAGCCCTTGTGGGGCTCTGGCCGTCACTGGGAAGCAGCCCCACAGCCGCACCCCGGGAGCGCCGTGCCTGGCCAGGAACACCCACCCAGCTTGACAGAGCCGTCCATGCCCAGAAGGATGTTGGAGCTCTTCAGATCTCTGTGGATCACCCGGTTCGAATGGAGGAAATGCAGGCCCTGCAGACACTGAGAGAGAACAAGAAACACGAGGGTAAAAACCAATGGCCGGAATATATCACAAAAGAAAGGACAGTTTAGAATTCTGCCAGCAGCGACTTTGCTCTGACAGGCCAGGAGTGCAGTGCAGACAAGCTCCAGGCAAACGGTTCAAGGCTAAGCTGAGAACAGCACATCAAATCCAAAACAGGCAGAGATTGCCACAACAGCAGGAAAGAGAACAAGAACAGAGTAGAAGTGCAGTGCTGCTGGCAGGCCGTTCACTGCAGGGGCTCTTTCTTCTCCAGCTCATGAAAACAACAGAGAAACAAAGCCCTGAGCATGGAGCCACTCCTGCTCTCACGCCCTGCTGGGAAGGACCATCGTGTCCAAGGCATGGCAGTCACAGGCAGGATCCCTCACCTCCCGACTGACAGCTGCCATCTCTCCTTCAGCCATGCGTGTCTGTCTGACAACGTCCTGCAAAGTTCCTCCATCCATGTATTCCATCACCAGCCAGAGATCTCCATCGACAAGGAAGCTGGAAGAGGAAAGCAGTGGCATGGAGACCAATGTGCAGTGCTCAATTCCCCCATGGAAGAGCCTGGAGTGGAGTTTTGTTGCCAGGTCACTTGTCAATGAGGACAGAATCCGATGGAGAGACATTCCTGCCAGGCTGCACAGCCCTTGGGATCTGCACAGTCTAAAGGAGGAGACCCCTGTGAGAAAGGAGAGGCCTGAGATGGCAAGCAGGTGAAAAATGCAGTTTAGCAAAGGCCCAGATCAATGTGGAACCACAACACTGGCCCCCAGCTGGTTCAGCTTCTGAACTCATCAGTTCCACCCTTCCCTGCAGAACAAGGCAACACAGCTCCCAGGGTTATCCAGGGGAGGAGGCCGGGCAGCACTTGGGACAAAAGGGGTCAGAAAACCTTTCAGAAAGTCCCTTCAGAAACAGGCAAGGCCAGTGACAAATGGGCAAACGAGGCATTTCTGGGAACAAGAACCTGCTCTTCCTGGCATCTGCAGCAGTGGGAAAGGGCTGGGAAGAAGAAGCCAAGGGAAATAATTTCTGCTGTGGTTTATCAGCACTTGTTGTAAGACACAGAAAACAGGGTCAACTTGAAGGGAAAACCAAGCCAAAGCAAAAAAAGGACACGGAGGGAGTGAACTGCCAGGCTGTTGTTTTGGGAAGATACGGCTGGGTCAGGCATTTTCAAATCAGGCTACAGACTACAGATGCCAGGAAAGGTTAAGGCAGGGCCTGGGCACGGGATAAGGCCTGAAGCACTCACCTGTCCAAAGAGCTGACAATGTTGGGGTTCTTCTTGTCCTTCAGGAGCAGGAGCTCATTCACAGCTTGTTCCCTGTTCTGCCCTCTCAGACTCATTTTCTTTATGGCCACCTGAAGGGACATTGCAGACCTTTCACTGGAGGAGTCTGTGGCAGGAGGCCGCAGCAAACACGGAGCGAGTCTTTTTGGGGCGACGGAGCTGGGCTGTGCCCAACTGCCTTGGGATGGGACACCAGAGCTCAGCAAGTGCCATTCCCACAGCCCATTGCTCTGCTCGCTGGGGGCTGCTTACAGGACACATGGCCAGAGACATTTGGCCTTGCAGGCTCTGCAGAAATGGCCCCTCAGCTGTCAGCCTCCAAGCTCTAACCACATTCTCTGCACCTACAGTCTTCTCAAATGGCCTCAACACTCTCATTATTGTTCAAACACACTTTGCAAGCAGGGGGTAATTCTGGTTCTGTGCAAACAGAGCAAAACAGCCGGGAACCCTTTAGCAGTTCTATGGGATTTGGTCATGATTTCAGATGCAACTGCTCTGGTTGGGGTTGCACAACAAACCAAACACACACATCCATTGCCCTCCTTGCATTCCTGTGGGCACTTCAGAAGGACCAAGTCTGTCCCAGCTGTGCTCTGCAGGCTGACACGGCTCTGCCTGCAGAGGAGCAGCCTGTGCAGGAAAGCTCTGCTGGCCCCCAAAGCTGCAGCCACAGCTCCCAGCAGAGGGGAGAGCCCTGGAGAGCTGCCAGACGTGCTGGGCGTGTTGACACTGACCTCTCCTCCAGTGGCCCTGTCGAGTCCTTTAGAAACGGTTCCGAAAGCCCTGGAGACAAAACAGCAGAGAAGAAAGAAGCAGCGCTTTAGATAGACCCTGGCAGTGAAAGCCAGCCCAGACAGGAGATCTCTGCTGCCTGCAGCGTTCACAAACACCTGGGGGCATCGACCCTTCCAACAACAGCGCAGCAGCCACCAGCCCTCTGCCACGCAAGGTGTGCCAGAGAAAACTGAGACCCGACACCAAGGAATTGGGCTGGAGCAAATCCCAAATGTCCACGCTGCACTGCTTTAGTTCAAAACCTGAAGTGAGCAATGGGTGTCTAAAGAACTGGAAAAGAATGCATTCCATCCTTTTCCATTTTCTGCCTAAGACCTGCAGGATCCACAAGGGCCCTGCCATAAGGCAGGTGATGCATTTTCCCCCAGAGTGCATCAGCTCTGTGTCTGTTACTGAATGTCTGGGCTCTACTACCTGTGCTAGAATAGAGCACTTATTAGTTCAGCTCTGGTTTCTGTTTCTAAACCATTAGGTTGATAATCCTGACCCAAGGATATTTTTTGAAGCAAAATATTTGAAAGAAATCTCCTTGGGAACTGTTTTCTGACAGTCACCAGATGGTGAGTGGCTCTTTTAAGCAATCCAATTCCAGGGACAGAAGATCTTCCAGGTCCTGCTCCTTGCTGCAGGCAGGACACTGCCAGCCTCAGGGGCCTTTGACGGTGCCTTCGGAGCACAGGTATCAATTCTGATCAGGACTGAGGGACAGCAGGATGGCGCCCCAGTGTCTGGAGGTGTTTGGAGCTCTCCTGACTTCTCACTTGATCCTGCACCAGCACAACACCTGGGCCTGCTTGTGCAGAAGTAACTGCCGTGCACTTACCCTTGGCCAATCTGCTCCACTTCCAGGTATTTCTCGGCAGGCTCCGCCAGGCTCACGGTGTTCCCTGAAAGAAACCACGTGGAAGACGCTCCCTCCCACAGCGAGACCCCGCCTTGCAGCAGAGCCAGAATGCAGCCCCCCTCCCTGGGGCCGTCAGCCCCTTGGTCTCAGCTGGGGAAGGACAAGAAATGACCCTGGCACATTCAGCTGCAGAGCAGCACTGGGTGCAGCTGATGCCGAGACACACACACAGCACCCTGCTCTGGCACACAGGAACAGAGCAGACGTACTCAGCTGCATCAGGCACCACTCCCCTCTCCTCTCTGGCTGCAGGGCTGTGTTGCTGTCAGAATGTTCAGCCCAGGATCCCACAGCCGAGGGAGGTTCAGTGTCCTCTTCCCAAGCACAGGGAGCTTCTCCGTCCTCTTCCCAAAACGCTGCAGGTTCTCCGTCGTCTTCCCAAAACGCTGCAGGTTTGCCATCTTTCCAAGCCAGGTGACGTTCACTGTCCACTTCCCATGCTGGGAGAAGTTCACCCTCCTCTTCCCAAGCCACAAGATGTCCTCTGTCCTCGTCCCATGCCGGGAGATGTGCACTGTCGTTGTCCCACACCGCAGGAGCCTCGCCGTTGTGTTCCCACAGCGCGGGATGTTCACCCTCGTCTCCCAGAGCAGTGGGAAGTTCACTGTCATCTCCCGGCACTGACGGACGTTCACCATGGTCCCCTGGAACCGCAGGAAGCTCACTGCTGCCTTCCTTCCCTTTGGCCTCCTCTTTGGAAGCAGAGGGAGCCAGAGGAGGTGCTGGTGCTGCTTTTGTGCCCTGTGGACAGACGGCAGCGTGAGGGACGGGAAGTTCTGTCTCAGTTATCACCTTATTTACCCTCAGCTGCACATCCAGCTGCACTAAGCAGAAATTGGGTTTGGAGCTGTTCAAACTAACAATGGGCTAAAGTTGACAGTGCCCCTTATTGTTGGGAATTCCATATTCCACCATGGCTAGAGCCAGCAATCAATGCTCTGCCTGCAAAACCAGACCTGCAGCTCTTCAAAAGCTCTTCAGCGGAAAAGGAGAAAACTCCCAGGGATCCCTTTGCTGCTGCAAGGACACTGACAGGAACTTTCCTTCAGCCTCCCAGGCTGGCACTCGGCTGCCACATGCCGAGCTCACAACTTGCTGCACAATTCCAAACACCAAAGGTTCCTTTCCCACTCACCGAAGGAGGAGCTGCTCGGGATCCACTCATGAGGTGCCCTGCAACGGGAGAGGGAACATGAACCAGATGCTGTCAGGAAAAAAACTGCCTGTGGTGGGAAATGCCCCGGAGCAAGGCAACCCCGAGAGAGCATTTTGCTTTCACAGCGTCCCTCCAGGAGCCACAGTCCCTTCACACAGCAAGAGAACAGCACAAAATACTGGGCTGGGTCAGCTCTTGGCTGGACAGGCAGTTCCAGGCTCTGCTGCCACAGACTCCCCGCTTGAGGGAACAGAACCCCCCAGGGCTCATTGCAAATGCTGTGCACGCCCCGCTGGCTGCAGACACCCCCTTTTCCAGCTGCAGCTGCTGCCAGGAGCTCTCCCAAAGCAATGGTGTCTTCATGGCAATTTGGTTACAAAGTCAGCTCAGGCCCAGAGGAAGAACAGCAAGCACACAGCAAGCCCAAAGCCACAGCACCGAGGGAAAACCTCGACTTACGTGCCAAGTGGGTCAAAAAATACCCCGCATACGCCACAGAGTACAGCGTGCAAACTGCAGCAGCCACGTGCTGGATCATTTTGGCTGCGCTGCACACGTCTGCAGACTGTAGCCCTGCAAGCACAGAAGGACACCCGTCAGGGCTGGGCTGGCTGCTGAGAATGCCTCGGGCAGGAGGATCCTCCGGCAACGAGCAGTGCCCAGAGCCACTCTGGACACTGAGGCCTCCGTGTGCCACAGCAACGGGAACACCCCGGGGACGTGGCAGTGCTCCTGTGACATCACAGCAGCAGCTCACGCAGAAACCGCCTGCAAGGTTCTCCTGTGTCACAAAGGAGCACAAAGAACCCTCCCAGGGCACAGCCTGTTGCCCAAAGGATCCAGGAGGAACTCTGAAAATGCAGCAAACAAGGACACCCCATAGCCCAGCCTGAACACTGAGGAGGAACAAGGACGGCACCAAAGCAGAGGAAACATGACCTTTAGTCACTGACACTTCTGGCTAAAACCAGCAAGCCGTGTTCCATCTGGGATCTTTGTTCTCGTTCTAAAAACAAACAAGGTTCTCCACTCTAAACATAGAGAAGGCAGGAACTGGGCAGGAGGTGGGATGAGAAAGGAGGAGGAGGAGGGAGAGAGGAAAAGGAGGAGCAGGAAGAGGAGGAGCAGGAGCAGGAAAAGGAGGAGAAACAGGAGGTTCCAGTGCCCCCTGTGGCCGCAGCACCCTTGGCCCTGGGACCATCGCCCCCAGCTCATCCTGCAGGTGAGAGGGGAGGGGGAGCTTGTCCCAAATCTATCGGGGGGTCCCTGAGAGGGTTTTTTTATTGGGGTGTGTTTGGAGCTTGCAGTTTGTGGAATTGAGCCCCAAATATCGTCTGGGAGGCCCAAATAAACCCTGGGAGTTTTTTTTTCTCTCTGTGTGTGTGTGTAGGTTTGGATCTTGCAGGACCCCAAAGCTGAGACCCTTGGGGGGATCTTTGGGAGTCCATGTGACTATTGCCCAGGGTCACCAGGGGGAGGACGTTGGTCCTGGGGACCCCCGGGGGAGCTGAGGAGAGGAATACCTGGGACCCCCAGAGTGGGGGGAGCAGAGAGGGGCAATCCTGGAGCTGGGGGACCCCTGGCTGGCTGGAAAGGGGGGGAGCCTGGAGAGGAGGGACCCCTGGGATCTCAAAGTAGAGCATCAGGGGAGAAGGGACCCCATGGACCCCCAACAGCCCCTGGATCATCCCTAAGCAGGACGCCAGAGAAGGGGGAACCCCTGGAGCCATTGGACCCCCATCATCCCAGGGAAAGGAAACGTCTGGCACCCCAAAAGTGGCGAGATCAAAGATCGGGAACTCCTGGTAGAGTTGTTTTGGGCTGAACCTTGATATAGTGGAGATTTCCATGGACACAAGACTCCTGCTGAGTTCTAGGGATGGACTTGGGCAGTGAGGAGCCTCTACTCCAAGGCGCTCCCACCTTGGTTTTCCCCAAAGCAGGATTTGTCATTCCCAGGGTGTGGCTGGATGGAGGAGGAGGAAAAGCCCTGGAGATCCTGCTGGAGGAGTCGATGAGCCATCGGTTGTGTGGCAGAGCCTCGACAATCGGTGCCCAAAAGTGCTCGGAGCCAATGAGAGCGTGCAGCGCTGCTGAGCCCGCGCTGCTCCGGACTGGTGCTGCCAGCACAGCGCGGCCGCTCTGGGGCTGGTGCTTGTAAGAGCCCGTCTGAAGCCCCTTGTTCTCCATTCTGCCTTCCGATTGCCACGAGAAAGAATCCCTTCCCCCACTGCAGTTCCGACTTAGAACAGGACACGGTGCAGGTGGAACCACTGAACCATCATGCTAGCTGTTCCGAACAAGGCCTGGCAAGAACTTGGCAAGGAGTTGGCAAGGACTTGGCAAAGACCTGACATGGACCCAGCACGGGACAGCCTGATGCGCGGCCTGCTTCTAATCTCCGTTCTTAAGCCCAAGGAACTTTTGGGGGGACTCCCGTGGTCCTTCATTGAAGACCCCTCATCTGCCTCGTTACCACTGTGACAAATAAAGAATGAGAACCCTCCTCCCAAGGACTGAGACTGAGACCCCTACTATAGGGAGGAGGGGAATTTGGTGGTCTGACCACTAATGACATGACCTGTTTCCCTTCAGTAATTTCAATGGACTTATTCTTTATTGTATTCACCTTGCTTTGGTGGTTTCTGTGGACTCACCTGTTCCCTCGTGGCGATTACAATGGACTTTCATTGTTACACTTGTTCCCCCCTCTTTCCTCTGTGGACTATAACTGGACCCCCCCGAGTCGACCAGAACTTCAGAGACTCCCCCAACACGACAGACGGATCCCCATCGTCTGGACCACTGAGGATCTCGCCTATGTTGGTAGCTATTCCCATCACCCGCTTCTCTCTCCCTCTCTATTATCTCCTTTCTGATCCCCACTATCGCATTTACTGTTTTGGCCCCTAATAAAGGTGCATTTGTTGTGATTAACTGATAGTCCCTTGTTGTTTGCCTTTTGGACTTTTGGGATCGGTGAAAAGAACCATAACGACACCCCGCAATAAGCGGATCGTGACACTGGGCTATGGGGTGTCCTTGTTTGCTGCCTTTTCAAAGTTCCTCCTGGATCCTTTGGGCAACAGGCTGTGCCCTGGGAGGGTTCTTTGTGCTCCTTTGTGACACAGGAGAACCTTGCAGGCGGTTTCTGCGTGAGCTGCTGCTGTGATGTCACAGGAGCACTGCCACGTCCCCGGGGTGTTCCCGTTGCTGTGGCACACGGAGGCCTCAGTGTCCAGAGTGGCTCTGGGCACTGCTCGTTGCCGGAGGATCCTCCTGCCCGAGGCATTCTCAGCAGCCAGCCCAGCCCTGACGGGTGTCCTTCTGTGCTTGCAGGGCTACAGTCTGCAGACGTGTGCAGCGCAGCCAAAATGATCCAGCACGTGGCTGCTGCAGTTTGCACGCTGTACTCTGTGGCGTATGCGGGGTATTTTTTAACCCACTTGGCACGTAAGTCGAGGTTTTCCCTCGGTGCTGTGGCTTTGGGCTTGCTGTGTGCTTGCTGTTCTTCCTCTGGGCCTGAGCTGACTTTGTAACCAAATTGCCATGAAGACACCATTGCTTTGGGAGAGCTCCTGGCAGCAGCTGCAGCTGGAAAAGGGGGTGTCTGCAGCCAGCGGGGCGTGCGCAGCATTTGCAATGAGCCCTGGGGGGTTCTGTTCCCTCAAGCGGGGAGTCTGTGGCAGCAGAGCCTGGAACTGCCTGTCCAGCCAAGAGCTGACCCAGCCCAGTATTTTGTGCTGTTCTCTTGCTGTGGGAAGGGACTGTGGCTCCTGGAGGGACGCTGTGAAAGCAAAATGCTCTCTCGGGGTTGCCTTGCTCCGGGGCATTTCCCACCACAGGCAGTTTTTTTCCTGACAGCATCTGGTTCATGTTCCCTCTCCCGTTGCAGGGCACCTCATGAGTGGATCCCGAGCAGCTCCTCCTTCGGTGAGTGGGAAAGGAACCTGTGGTGTTTGGAATTGTGCAGCAAGTTGTGAGCTCGGCATGTGGCAGCCGAGTGCCAGCCTGGGAGGCTGAAGGAAAGTTCCTGTCAGTGTCCTTGCAGCAGCAAAGGGATCCCTGGGAGTTTTCTCCTTTTCTGCTGAAGAGCTTTTGAAGAGCTGCAGGTCTGGTTTTGCAGGCAGAGCATTGATTGCTGGCTCTAGCCATGGTGGAATATGGAATTCCCAACAATAAGGGGCACTGTCAACTTTAGCCCATTGTTAGTTTGAACAGCTCCAAACCCAATTTCTGCTTAGTGCAGCTGGATGTGCAGCTGAGGGTAAATAAGGTGATAACTGAGACAGAACTTCCCGTCCCTCACGCTGCCGTCTGTCCACAGGGCACAAAAGCAGCACCAGCACCTCCTCTGGCTCCCTCTGCTTCCAAAGAGGAGGCCAAAGAGGAGGAAGGCAGCAGTGAGCTTCCCGCTGTTCCGGGGGACGATGGTGAACGTCCCTCAGTGCCGGGAGATGACAGTGAACTTCCCGCTGCTCTGGGAGACGAGGGTGAACATCCCGCGCTGTGGGAACACAACAGCGAGGCTCCTGCGACGTGGGACAAGGACAGTGGACATCTCCTGGTGTGCGAGGAGGACAGAGGACATCCTGTGTCTTGGGAAGAGGAGGGTGAACTTCTCCCAGCATGGGAAGCAGACAGTGAACATCCCCGGGCTTCGAAAGATTATGGCGAACCTGCAGCGTTTTGGGAAGAGGACGGAGAAGCTCCCTGTGCTTGGGAAGAGGACACTGAACCTCCCTCGGCTGTGGGATCCTGGGCTGAACATTCTGACAGCAGCACAGCCCTGCAGCCAGAGGGGAGAGGGGAGTGGTGCCTGATGCAGCTGAGTACGTCTGCTCTGTTCCTGTGTGCCAGAGCAGGGTGCTGTGTGTGTGTCTCGGCATCAGCTGCACCCAGTGCTGCTCTGCAGCTGAATGTGCCAGGGTCATTTCTTGTCCTTCCCCAGCTGAGACCAAGGGGCTGACGGCCCCAGGGAGGGGGGCTGCATTCTGGCTCTGCTGCAAGGCGGGGTCTCGCTGTGGGAGGGAGCGTCTTCCACGTGGTTTCTTTCAGGGAACACCGTGAGCCTGGCGGAGCCTGCCGAGAAATACCTGGAAGTGGAGCAGATTGGCCAAGGGTAAGTGCACGGCAGTTACTTCTGCACAAGCAGGCCCAGGTGTTGTGCTGGTGCAGGATCAAGTGAGAAGTCAGGAGAGCTCCAAACACCTCCAGACACGGGGGTGCCATCCTGCTGTCCCTCAGTCCTGATCAGAATTGATACCTGTGCTCCGAAGGCACCGTCAAAGGCCCCTGAGGCTGGCACTGTCCTGCCTGCAGCAAGGAGCAGGACCTGGAAGATCTTCTGTCCCTGGAATTGGATTGCTTAAAAGAGCCACTCACCATCTGGTGACTGTCAGAAAACAGTTCCCAAGGAGATTTCTTTCAAATATTTTGGTTCAAAAAATATCCTCCGGTCAGGATTATCAACCTAATGGTTTAGAAACAGAAACCAGAGCTGAACTAATAAGTGCTCTATTCTAGCACAGGTAGTAGAGCCCAGACATTCAGTAACAGACACAGAGCTGATGCACTCTGGGGAAAATGCATCACCTGCCTGATGGCAGGGCCCTTGTGGATCCTGCAGGTCTTAGGCAGGAAATGGGAAAGGATGGAATGCATTCTTTTCCAGTTCTTTAGACACCCATTGCTCACTTCAGGTTTTGAACTAAAGCAGTGCAGCGTGGACATTTGGGATTTGCTCCAGCCCAATTCCTTGGTGTCGGGTCTCAGTTTTCTCTGGCACACCTTGCATGGCAGAGGGCTGGTGGCTGCTGCGCTGTTGTTGGAAGGGTCGATGCCCCCAGGTGTTTGTGAACGCTGCAGGCAGCAGAGATCTCCTGTCTGGGCTGGCTTTCACTGCCAGGGTCTATCTAAAGCGCTGCTTCTTTCTTCTCTGCTGTTTTGTCTCCAGGGCTTTTGGAACCGTTTCGAAAGGACTCGACAGGGCCACTGGAGGAGAGGTCAGTGTCAACACGCCCAGCACGTCTGGCAGCTCTCCAGGGCTCTCCCCTCTGCTGGGAGCTGTGGCTGCAGCTTTGGGGGCCAGCAGAGCTTTCCTGCACAGGCTGCTCCTCTGCAGGCAGAGCCGTGTCAGCCTGCAGAGCACAGCTGGGACAGACTTGGTCCTTCTGAAGTGCCCACAGGAATGCAAGGAGGGCAATGGATGTGTGTGTTTGGTTTGTTGTGCAACCCCAACCAGAGCAGTTGCATCTGAAATCATGACCAAATCCCATAGAACAGCTAAAGGGTTCCCAGCTGTTTTGCTCTGTTTGCACAGAACTAGAATTACCCCCTGCTTGCAATATGTTTTTGAACAATAATGAGAGTGTTGAGGCCATTTGAGAAGACTGTAGGTGCAGAGAATGTGGTTAGAGCTTGGAGGCTGACAGCTGAGGGGCCATTTCTGCAGAGCCTGCAAGGCCAAATGTCTCTGGCCATGTGTCCTGTAAGCAGCCCCCAGCGAGCAGAGCAATGGGCTGTGGGAATGGCACTTGCTGAGCTCTGGTGTCCCATCCCAAGGCAGTTGGGCACAGCCCGGCTCCGTCGCCCCAAAAAGACTCGCTCCGTGTTTGCTGCGGCCTCCTGCCACAGACTCCTCCAGTTAAAGGTCTGCAATGTCCCTTCAGGTGGCCATAAAGAAAATGAGTCTGAGAGGGCAGAACAGGGAACGAGCTGTGAATGAGCTCCTGCTCCTGAAGGACAAGAAGAACCCCAACATTGTCAGCTCCTTGGACAGGTGAGTGCTTCAGGCCTTATCCCGTGCCCAGGCCCTGCCTTAACCTTTCCTGGCATCCGTAGTCTGTAGCCTGTTTTGAAAATGCCTGACCCAGCAGATTCTTCCCAAAACAGCAGCCTGGCAGTTCGCTCCCTCCATGTGCTTTTGTTGCTTTGGTTTGGTTTTTCCTTCAAGCTGACCCTGTTTTCTGTGTCTTACAACAAGTGCTGGTCAACCACAGCAGAAAGTATTTCCCTTGGCTTCTTCTTCCCAGCCCTTTCCCACTGCTGCAGATGCCAGGAAGACCAGGTTCTTGTTCCCAGAAATGCCTCGTTTGCCCATTTGTCACTGGCCTTGCCTGTTTCTGAAGGGACTTTCTGAAAGGTTTTCTGACCCCTTTTGTCCCAAGTGCTGCCCGGCCTCCTCCCCTGGATAACCCTGGGAGCTGTGTTGCCTTGTTCTGCAGGGAAGGGTGGAACTGATGAGTTCAGAAGCTGAACCAGCTGGGGGCCAGTGTTGTGGTTCCACATTGATCTGGGCCTTTGCTAAACTGCATTTTTCACCTGCTTGCCATCTCAGGCCTCTCCTTTCTCACAGGGGTCTCCTCCTTTAGACTGTGCAGATCCCAAGGGCTGTGCAGCCTGGCAGGAATGTCTCTCCATCGGATTCTGTCCTCATTGACAAGTGACCTGGCAACAAAACTCCACTCCAGGCTTTTCCATGGGGGAATTGAGCACTGCACATTGGTCTCCATGCCACTGCTTTCCTCTTCCAGCTTCCTTGTGGATGGAGATCTCTGGCTGGTGATGGAATACATGGATGGAGGAACTTTGCAGGACGTTGTCAGACAGACACGCATGGCTGAAGGAGAGATGGCAGCTGTCAGTCGGGAGGTGAGGGATCCTGCCTGTGACTGCCATGCCTTGGACACGATGGTCCTTCCCAAGAGGGTGTGAGAGCAGGCGTGGCTCCATGCTCAGGGCTTTGTTTCTCTGTTGTTTTTATGAGCTGGAGAAGAAAGAGCCCCTGCAGTGAACGGCCTGCCAGCAGCACTGCTCTTCCACTCTGTTCTTGTTCTCTTTCCTGCTGTTGTGGCACTCTCTGTCTGTTTTGGATTTGATGTGCTGTTCTCAGCTTTGCCTTGAACCGTTTGCCTGGAGCTTGTCTGCACTGCACTCCTGGCCTGTCACAGCAAAGTCGCTGCTGGCAGAATTCTAAACTGTCCTTTCTTGTGTGATATATTCCGGCCATTGGTTTTTACCCTCGTGTTTCTTGTTCTCTCTCAGTGTCTGCAGGGCCTGCATTTCCTCCATTCGAACCGGGTGATCCACAGAGATCTGAAGAGCTCCAACATCCTTCTGGGAATGGATGGCTCTGTCAAGCTGGGTGGGTGTTCCTGGCCAGGCACAGCGCTCCCGGGGTGCGGCTGTGGGGCTGCTTCCCAGTGACGGCCAGAGCCCCACAAGGGCTGCTGGGGGCACTGCCCGGCCCCTGCTGCCAGCTGAGAGCGGCTGCCCCTGCAGAGAGCTCAGGAGAGGAGCAGGCTGTCAGGGGTGCCTTTGCTCTGGCAATGGCCCTCCCAGAGGGGCAGGAGTTGGAATCTAAAGCTGCAAGGGAATCAGTAACAGCAACTGCACGAAAGCTGAGGGTTTCTTTAAGGGTCCAGTTCAGTCCCATCTTTCCTTGGCTACAGCCCTGAGGACTTTTCTAGCTGACTTCACTGCTGCATTCTCAGACGGAGAGCGGGGAGTCTTTGTGCTTGGTTTCCTCATTCCAGCTGCCTTTGACAGTGTTTGTTTCTGTCCTCAGCTGATTTTGGCCTCAGTGCTCAGCTCAGCCCTGAGCAGGACCAGCGCAGCTCCATGGTGGGCACTGCTCACTGGATGGCCCCAGAAGTTGTCACCAGTTCTCCTTACGGCCCCAAGGTGGACATCTGGTCCTTTGGAATTGTGACCATCGAGATGGTGGAAGGAGAACCTCCTTACTTCAAGGAAACGAGGGCCATGGTAAGAGGCCAATTCTCCCGTGGTTGCAGAGGCCTGTGAGCACAGGGTGACCCTGCACTGGGAGCAGCAGCTGGAGGTTTCTGCACATGGGGAAGGGAATTCCCAGAGGACTGGAGCCTCAACACAGGCACATATTCTGCAGTCTCCAGACACAATTTGCTTTGGGATTTACGTTGTTTCAGTTCTTCTGGCTGTGAGGATGACCTGAAAATGTGAAGCAAGTGCACCAGCTCTTTACAATGGCTGCGGCAGCACCAGGGTTAGGGTTTTTTGGTTGGCATAGTAAAATGAGCTGTGAGCAGCCTCTCGGCCAGGGAGGAAAGTGCCCCTGGAGCTGGGGCTGGGAAGCCGGGGTCGATGTGAGCACTTGTGGGTGGGAAGGAAGCTGGCAGAGCGCTGAGTTTGCTTTTCCTGCAGGCTCGCGCTCTGATCCGGCAGAACGGGACCCCGCAGCTGCAGGAGCCCAGGCGCCTGTCGGCTCTGCTGCGGGACTTCCTCGAGTGCAGCCTGGAGCCGGACGAGGAGCGGCGCTGGTCTGCCCAGGAGCTGCTGCAGGTGAATGCCAAGCGGCTGCAGGGGAAGCAGCAGCGCCAGGGAGGGCTTTTCTTGTGGGGCCCCTCCGATGGTCTCCGGTCTCGCTGCTTTCCACACGCAAAGCAAGCAGAATCCTTGCCTGGTTTGGCTTGGCAGGGACCTTTCGAGGTCATCTGCACCTGGGGCCCCACAGCGAGCAGGGCCATCTTCAAGCAGGTCAGGTGGCTCAGAGCCCTGCCTGACCTGAGCTTGGATGTTTCCAGGGAGGAGGCACCTCCCACATCTCTGGGCACCTTCTGTCAGTGCTTCCCCACACTCCTGCTAAAAAAATTCAGCCTCAGACTTAATCTGAGCCTGCTTCCCTCTCCTGAGTTTCAGACCATTTCCCTTTGTCCTGTTGCAACAGAGCCTGTGAGGAAGTTGACTCTGGAAAGTAACGGTTCATTTCTTTCTTTTTTCTCCTTTGGGCAGCACCCATTTTTATCATCAGCCAAGCCTCTCTCCAGCCTGACCCCTCTGATCACCGCAGCAAAGCAACTGAGGCAGCAGCGGAGGAGATGAAGGACTGGAGGACAGCTTCTAGTCACAGTAGTTAGTTAGGACAACTAGTTAGTTTTGGTAGTTAGCAGTGCCAGTTAGTTATGGTAGTTAGCAGTGCTAGTTAGTTATGGTAGTTAGCAGTGCTAGTTGGTTAAGGTAGTTAGGACAGCCTGTTTATTACAGTTCTTATGACAGCCTGTTTGTTATGGCAGTTTTTGAATAAAAACTCTCTTAAACCTCAACTCCCTTGACGTGTCCCTTCCTTCTCCCTGTGTGACTCTGCTGCCCGGAGCAATGTGAGGGGAGAACGGGCCCAGCCTCGCCCAGAGCTGAGTCCCAGCAGAGCCCTGGCAGAGCCCAGAGCAGCCTCGGCATCTGCAGAGTCAGCCTGGAAGGAGGCGCTTGGAGCCTTCTCGGCTGCACCCGACTCTTGGTTACAAACTGTGGGTGGTGGAAAATGCCACCGGCTCTGCAAGAGGGCAGAAGGGGCCCAGGGAAGGCCCAAGTGCTCCATGCAAGGGAAAAACCTGCCCTGGGTTTGTTATAAAGAACTATGTAGTTGGTGGCTTTTGCTTTTTTGTCTTGACTTCTGCAACTTATTCTTAACCACAACGATTTTGATACAGTACAGTTTGTAATGACTTTTAACTACTTTTGCTGTCGTACAATTTGTCAGCATTTTGTGGCCAGTGCCCTGGCCCCTGTGTCGCTCAAATCCTCAGAACATCATTCATGGATGATATTTTAGTTTGTGGACAGCATGAAAAACATACATTATAGTTTTGGCTTTTGCAAAATACTGAAGTGGATGCTACGTGTTGTGCATTAGAATGTTAACTTTTGCAGAAGTAGCTGCAGTTGTGAAATAATAACTAATGCTTTTATTTTTGTAACTAACTGACAAGAATAACTCAGAGATATTTGTGAAACAGCTAATGTTGATTTAAAGTACTTGTGGAAGTAGCTAAAACCGTCTGCATGGCCAGATAACATTTAAGGAACGGGTGTGATGAGGACCCCTGCCGCTGACCCTTCGACTGTCAATAACTGTCGCCTGCTGATGTGGAAACCCAGGGCACTGGGAATATTTCTCTGTCTGCTCTGGGGTGTCCTGACCCCCAGGGGAGCACTGACTTTGACCCTCGTTCATGGAGAAAACTTCCAAAGCCTCAAGGTAAACTAGAAACCACAAAAGTGTGAAAGAGATTGTAGAGATTGTAGAGAGTAGTGGAGTATGTCACATGGGTGAGACATTTAGGTTTTAGGATTTTTAGTATGTTATAGATGGGTTCAAGATGGAGGATATAGGGTGTCGTCTTGAGTTCCCTTCTTCTTTCTTCTTCCTCTTTCTTCTTGCCTTTAGCTGGTATCTTGTAATTGGGTAGAAAAATCCACATGAAAAATCCGGGTCTTTAGGGCTCAGTTATTGGGTTAGAAAGGAAAATAATTTAGGTGTTCCTACTTAATTGGGTAGCTTAGTTTTTGATTAGACTCAAAAGGCCTTGTAACAAGAGATTGTTGGTCATTTTTGTGCTGTTTTTCCTGCACGCAGAGTCTGGTGCAGACAGTGTGATGAAGTTTTGATAAGGAAACAATAAACAGAAGCTGAAGACCAAAAAAGTCCAATGCATCTCTCCTTCCTGACACAGAACTGCTCCAGGAGGGTCTCCCCTGCCAGGGGAGCCCCCAGGGAGTTGCCCAACTTGGGACCTGCAGACTCACACCTGAAACCAGGGATCAGGGGGCTGTTGTGAGGAAGTGACACACAACCCTCAGAACAACAATCAACGATTCCTGCACGTACTCTAGAAGGCGGCTTGGGGCTCAAACCAACTTAAAGAGTTCCTGGAACAAGTAAACGAGTTCAAAGAAATCTTTCAATGTGTACAATCTTTATCAATATGTTCCAATACAATGGAAAAAATAGATAAGAAGAGTTGCTATGGCTAACCAGTGTGCCTCTGGCCATTGCCAAACACCCACCACTGTTATTGATTTGTCTCTAATTATGCCTTCTTAAAGTTTTAAAAATTCTAAAGCATGAGGCTCATTTCTCACCAAACCCAAGGTACTCACCCCTTGCTTTCTTGCAAGCCATTGCCAATCCTCAGTTTCATCTGGGTGGAGGAGAATGACGCTGCAATGAAAACAAGGAAAAGGAAGATGCACTGCTGTGGAGGCCCAGGAGCCTACCATCAGAATCTCAGTCCCTCAGCTGTGGAGGACTCTGAAACAGGGACCAATTATAAAAGGGTGGCTGGACAGGAACAAACGCAGATCCCAACCAATGTGGTTAATCCTACGTTCTCCCTTTATTGTTTACAGACAGTAGTTTTTATACACTTCCAGATAGTTTACAATCATGAGCACAGTCTCATTGGCAAGCAAACATTGTTTGTTCCTCTCTTAAGGTGACTAAAGTTTCACACTGCAGACCTATACAAATTCACACCTAGATAGCTCAGTACATTGTATTATACCTTAACATAATTTCTGACTGCGCCACAAACTTATTCTTAACTGCGCCACAGGCTTCAAGGCCTCTGTGGCCCACATCTGAGGCCTAGGCTGGGGTAGGTCAACCTTCATTCCAACCATATAAATCATGAACATCCAGATCGTGACCTCTTTCTCTCAGAAATTGTTCTACACATCCCTCACTCTCTTCCCTCACTCCAAGCTCTTCCCTCACTCCAAGCTCTTCCCTCACTCGGGGCATTCCCAGTGCTTCCCTTACTGGTGCCACCGTTGGTGTCTGGTCAAGTTTGAGCTCTGTGAGAAGCTCTTCCCACACTCCCCACACTCGTAGGGCCTCTCCCCGGTGTGGATGCGCCGGTGCACAGAGAGGTTGGTGTTTTGGTTGAAGCCCTTCCCGCAGTCAGGGCAGCGGAAGGGCCTCTCCTCTGTGTGAATCCGCTCATGTAGGAGGAGATTGGAGCTGGTGTGAAACCTCTTCCCACACTGGGGACACTCGTAGGGCCTCTCCCCAGTGTGGATGCGCTGGTGTCTTCTCAGTTTGCAGCTCCACCCAAAGCTCTTCCCACATTCCAAGCAGGTGTAGGGCCATTCCCCAGTGTGGATCAGCTGGTGCTGGATCAGGTCAGAGCTCTCTCTGAAGCTCTTCCCACACTTCCCACACTCGTAGGGCCTCTCCCCAGTATGGATGCGCTGGTGTCTTCTCAGGGCAGAGCTCCACCCAAAGCTCATCCCACAATCCAAGCAGGTGTATGGCAGCTCCCTGGTATGGATCACCTGGTGCTGGATCAGGTTGGAGCTCTGGCTGAATCTCTTCCCACACTCCCCACACTCGTAGGGCCGTTCCCCAGTGTGGATCCTCTGGTGGCGGATCAGGTGAGAGCTCCGGCTGAATCCCTTCCTACACTCCCCACACTCGTAGGGCCGTTCCCCAGTGTGGATCCTCTGGTGCCGGATCAGGCTGGAGCTCTGGCTGAAGCCCTGCCCACACTCCAAGCACTTGTGTGGCTTCTCCCTTCCATGAGGCTTCTCCACCAGCTCTGAGCTCCGCCTGGATCTCCGGCCGCCTTCCTGGCTCACGGGGGCTCTTTCCTTCCCGCAGCTCCCTGGGCTGGGTTTGCAGCCCCTCCTCCTGCAGGATCTCAGGGGCTTTTCCTCCTCCTCCATCCAGCCACACCCTGGTAATGACAAATCCTGGTTTGGGAAAAAACAAGAGAAGAGCAACTTGGACTGGAGGTTACTCCCTGCCCAAGTTCATCTCAAGAAGTCATTGGTAAGTTTTTGTATGTAAGAACCTCCAAAACACCAAGATTCAGCCCACAAATCCTGCAAACTTCAAGACACAGATCAAAAACTCCCCAAAAAATTCATAATTCAGCAAAACCCTCCTGCAACAGATAAAGATTCAGCTGCCACATAAAACCAAAGCACCAACATTTAGCCCAAGCAAGCTCAGAAACACCAAGATTCACCCTGTGAAAATCCTGGATCCCCCTCCACAGTCACCTGCTGCATGTGGGGGGAGCAGCGCTCCTGGGGCTTCCAGAAGAACAACAAAGACTTAACAGAGCCAGGAATATCGTCTGCTATACAATAGTGGGGTGCATATGAAGGGGGTATGTAGCAGGTGGATTGGGAAGTCGGCACCTCCCAAGTACTTCAGCCAGTGGGGAAAGGGAGAGGGAGATGTGGCCAGGAGAATTGGGATGAAAAGGAGGCTGTGTCCTCCAACAACTGCAGAGATCCCATGGGGAATGTGCCATGGCCTCTCCCATTTCTAGGAATGAAATTACTTTTACAGGACTCCTCTGTCTGCTTTGTGGACAGAAACCTCTGCTGATGTCAATTTTCCCACACACCCTGGGGCTCATCCGGAATTCCTTCCACTGTCCGGGGCTGCAGGCAGGGAGTGCAGCTGGAGGTGCCTCACCCACTTTGGGTGATCGGCTCCCTTGGCTGGCGGCGACACCGGGGATCGATTGGGGACCCGGGAATGACCAGGAGAAAGATGAGGGACACATCAGGAGGGTCTGTGAAGAGTCAGCAGGGAGAGAGCACTGAAAATCTCAGCAGTGACTGCACTGGGATCTTCGGGGAGTGAACATGGCAGGGCATCCAGGGAGGGGAGAAAAGGGAAAGCCAGGGAGGGGTCCTGGCCAAAGGGATGATGATCCCAAAATGTCTCTGAAGGGTCCCTTGGGAGAATGTTGAGGTAGTTTGCACATTCCCCCAGAGGTAATTAAGGACATGGACAGCCAGGGGGGCAATAAGGGAAGTGCAGAAGGGATTTGGACAACAGGGGATGGATGGTGTTGGTGTGCTGGGAAGGGATCGGGTGAAGGGCAGTGGGCAGCAATATGGTGAAGGCAAGAAGCAGCAGGAGTAATGTATGAGATAAGGAAAAGGATGGTGGAAAAGAGGAGGAAGAGAAAAATACAGAGGACTGGGATGTCTTTCAGCACTGTTCTATGCTCAGAATTTGCTAGCTGATCCAAATAATTTCCATTCCGGGTTTCCAGGAGAGGAAAAGAAGGAGGTCAGGATGTCAGGGGGTTTCTCTGTGGTGGGCAGCGGCAGCACCGGGCGCAGAGGTGCGGGACCGGGAGTCTGTGGGGAGCTGCGGGGCCGGGCCGGGGCTGTGGGGCAGCCGGGGCTCAGCGCCGGGCGCTGCCTGACCCCACCAGCCCCGGGCAGGGCCGGCAGTGGCCCCCGGCCCCCAGGAGCCTGCGGGACGCCCCGGCCGCTGCCCGGCCCCGTGGAGCTGCCGGCCCTGCCCGCCGGGGGGGCCGCCTTTGGACACTGCGGCAGGACAGGGACCGGCTCTGGGATACAGGCTGGGGAGGGGACCCTGAGCACAAGGAGGAAAACAAAGACACATCTGGGAAATGCAGATTGTACATGGAAGGATCAGGATTTTCTATTAAGCATTTGCTTTGGGTCGCTGGAGAAAGGAAAGACTTTGCACAAAGCTCAGCAGCTCTCAGAGGATGAGCACCCACAGGCAGTGAGCGCGGCTGCAGGAGCGGCAGAAGAAGGCCCTGGAGCACTTGGGCACAAAGGCACAGCAGCTGAATGCAAGAAGGGATGAGCAAAAGGCCAAGCTGAAGGCAAAGGCCATGGCACAGCTCCTACAGCCCCTCAGGGATCAACCCCAGGGCCCAAGGGGGCCCCAGCACCCAGGGGACGGGGTCGGCCACAAGCACCTGGCAGAGGCATTGCCCTCCTGGGCAGGGGAGAGCCCACCCAAACAGCCCCTGGGAAGGAGTCAGGGCTGTAAACCAAGATGCCATGGTACGGCTTTTGCCGTTGGCTTTGGCAAGAAGAGGAGCCAGACCCAGGGCAGATATTCAATTCTCTCCCTTGCAATTGATCTTGGGAATTCCTTACCCTGGTAATTCTCCACCCAGTGCAGGGTGGGGATAAGGGATGGACATTTAAAGCAGTCTGTGGCCAGAGTCCTGTCTCTTGTGAAATCTCTCCCACAGGAAGCTGGGCTGGCACAGAGCCTGCCTTGGCACTTTGCTGTTCCCAACATCCAAGCAGGACATCGGGCCCTGCCTAAGGAGGCCAAAGCAGCACCACTGGTGGCCAAGTGGCGTGGCCCATGCCAAGTGTCCCTGAGGCCAGAAACAGCCCCCAGCACAGCTGAGCACGGGGGGACCCCTCAGCCTGGGCTCCAGGGCTCTGAAGCCCCGGAGATTTGCACTTCCCGCCTGCAGCAGGAGCATGGGAGGCCCCCACGGAGCCTGCACTGAAGGCAGCGCAGCAGCAGCCAGGGCTCCACAGCGGGGCAAGCCCCTGGGCCTGCCCACACATCCTCTGCTCAAATCCTCTGCCTGGGCACCCTCCTTTGGCATCTCCAGCCACCGGGGCCAATCCTTGCTGCCACTGCTGCAGCTTCAGTGCTTTCTGGGCCTGCACTGCCACAGCTGCTGCCGAAGACAACGGCACAATTCCACTCTGGGTCTCAGCCACACTAACACACTGCCCTGCCTGGGATTGCATTGATGGAAAATACACCAGGTCATAGACTTGAACATTTTTAACATTTTATTTCTCAACTCAGCCTTGGTTTGCCTTGGCCTCGGGGAAAGAAATGGTAAAGGTTTTTTTAAGGGATGCTCCACCCCTCAATGGAGATGAGTTTAACATCTCAACACACTGGGAATGGCCCAAAAGATTCCCACAAAGATAACGCCCAGCAGCAAACAGCAACCAACACCTACCCCAGACACTGCCCCCGGCAGAGCTGGAGACACCTGCTCTGGAAAAGGCTGAGAAGGAAATCCAGCAGTTCCGACCTGATGAACAGCAGAAGCCAAGAAATCCGGGTCCAATAGGAACCCAAACACTAAAAACTGCACAACTTGAAACTGTAGAACATTAAACCAATGGATTTAGATTGGTTCAGACTGTATCAAGTATGGGAAAAATCCAGTTAAACCCACCTGTCATGGAACGATTTTCTCTGCACACCCGGGCTATGTGGGGATGGAATGATTTCTGCTGCACATCCTGGCCAGAATCAAGGAATGCCTTGACTCGAACACTAAACATATTGGTGGAGATTATTTTTTTTTTCCTGGCACTTTCAGTGCAAAGTTTATAGCAGTGGAGTATTTTTTGCAATAATCCTACTTCTATATTGCCGGTTAGGTTTGGGTCAGGGATGAGAGAAAGAGTTTTTACTCCGAGGAGAAGTAGAAAAAACTCAATTACCTTGGAATTTTCTTGTGTATGTTTGTGTGAGAGATACCAAATTTTGGTCTGGGTATTTTGGCGTCCATTTTTAGGCTGCATTTTGGAAAACGAGAAGAGATTTAAAGGTGACCCTTTCACTCATAAACAGTAAATAGATTATTTGAAAGAAAAAATTTAAAAAGCAGCAGGTTGTGGGGGGGGCACACATGAGGCTGCTGAAGGCTGCTCTGGAAGAGAAGCTGCATTCCAGGCAGCCAGCAGAGGAGCTTTAGAAATGCAAATTAACACTGCTGGGGCAAAGTGGGGACAATGGACCTGCCTCTTCTTGCCTGGGGCAGGAATTGGGCTGATTCCCTCTGCCCCTCACCCCAAGCTCTGCTGAAGGCAGAGCCCATGGTGAGGATCTCTGACTCTGCAACAGAAATGGGTGAAGCTGCAAAGGGAAACAGCAAATGGGGAATGTTGTGAAAACTTCACTAAAATAAGGGGGGATCATCCCTGTGCGCAGGCGGATCGGGAAGTCTGAACCTTCCAAGTCCCTCAGCCAGTGGGCAATGGCAGAGGGAGATGCGGCCGGGAAAATGAGCATCCAAAGGAGGCAGCGTGCTACAACAAGGGCAGAGAGCGCATGGCAAATGCCCCACGGCCTCTCCCTCTGCTCAGCAATCGAGTCACTTTGACAGGACTGCTCGGTCTCCTCTGGCCACAGAAACCTCCGGCGACGGGAATTTCCCCGCACGGTCCCGGCCACGGGGCAGCCACCTCTGTCCCAGCCACAGCAACCGGGACGAGCCAGCGCTGCTCCGGCAGCGGCTCCTGCCCAGGCAGCGGCGGGAAGGAGACCGCGGGCAGCCGCTCCCGCAGCGCCCTCAGCCCAGGGCCGGCACGGGCCGGACACGGCACCGCCAAGCCGCCGGAGCCCCCTGCCGCCCCCTCCGCCCGCAGCGAGCCCCGAGCCCCCGCAGAACCCGGCGCGGCTCCCACCTGCGCCGGGGCCGCCTCCGAGCTCCGCCAATGCCGCCTCCCCGCGCTCCGGCCGCTGCCGCCGCTCCCGGGCCCGCACAGACGCTCCGCCAATGGCGCCGCTGCCGAGCCAGGGCCGCCCTCAGGCCGCCAGCGGGGCCCTGCTTCGCCCCGCTCTCACCCATCAGCGCGCCAGAACCGCGACTGACGGACAGGGAGGAGGTGGCCTCGGCAGGGGCCGCCCCTGGGGTCCGGGTGCCTGCGGCCACCAACGAGGAGGAGGCGGCCACCGGAAGGGGACAGCGCTCGGAGGTGGCCCTGGGGCCCCTGGAGCACTTGCTGGCCGCGTGGAAAAGAGCCAGGTGTTTCGTCTGGGGGATGTGTCGCCGGCTCGAGGCCATCGAGGCCATCCTGCAGGGAACAAATGAGGCGTCCCCCGATGTCCTCAGGGACTTGGTGGCCAAGGCGGCCATGGCCGAGCGGCTGTGGGAGGCCAGTGCCCGCCTGGCCGCGCGTCACCTGCTGGGGATACTTGGGGACATCTGCAGGCTCCTCGTGAAGCCCCCCGGTGGCTCCGGTGGCCCCAGTGGCCGCACAGTGGCTGAGCGGAGCCAAAAAGCCATCGCGGACATCCCGAGGCTGCTGCAGGGACAGTGATGTCACCACAGTGATGTCATCGGAGTGATGACATCATCGGGGACATCGCTGCTGTCACTTGTCCCCTCCCTGTGCAGGATTTGAGACACATTTGGGGAATTTTCTGGGAATTTTCACCGAAATTGTCCCAAATGCTGATGGGAATTCCTGGGGTGACATCACTGGGGACACTTGGGGACATTCTGAGCACAATCAGAATGCTTTTGCATTTCTCTGTTGGCTTTTTCCATTTCTCTGTTGGCTTTTTGCATTTCTCTGTTGGCTTTTGCAGGTTCCTATTGACCACGAGCATTTTGCTCTGCTGCTCAATACTAATATTGATTATTGATAATTCCTTGCAGCTGCTCGCTGGCACAATGAAATCTCAGAGTTTGCACGGACAAGTGCAAGGCTGTGTGAGCTTTCTGCCAGGTTTTGGGAATCCTTGACTGTGAAAAACGCCAATCACTTGTTTTAAAATTTTAAAAGCTTCATAGTAATAAAATAGTCATAAAAACAGGAATAAATGTGAGAGCAATGACAATTTGGACAATCAGAGTTAGGACAATAAAGGACAATAAAAAGTAAAGAATTACAGACGTCCGGGTGGGTTTGGGCACTAAGCCACAAAAACATGCCTAGCTAACAAAGGGTTAACCCTTAAAAGCAATAGCCTGTTGCACATTCAAATATCTCACCCCCGGTGCATAAATTCTTTTCAAACAAAGGGTGTTCTCTGCTTTTTGTCAGCTTTTTCCCCTCAATCCCAGTGGCTCATTACAGACAGAGGAGAGGTGTAAGAATGTTTGTCTTTTCCCAGAAGGAGGCAGTAACTCTTGCTGTTATCTCCCTGCGAAGAATTTCTTAATTATCCTACCCATTCCTTGAGCTCTTACAAAAAATATCTTACATCGCATAGTTTCTATTTTGACATTATGTCATAACCCAAAACTGCATTTCCCACACTACTTCAAAAGGATTAATACAGTTCTACAAAATAACTGTGCAACACAGCACACAGAGTATCCAAGTTAATATTTGCCAAGAGCCGATCATTCAATCTGCATTTTTCACACTGACAAATCCATTGCTCACATCCCTGGGCCCCCCCGGTCCCGGCGCTGCTCCCGGGGGTCCCGCGGCTCCGGGGGGTCAAAGGGGAGGGGGCGGAACCCCCGTGATGGGTGGGGGGCACAAAGGGGGGTCCGGGCCCGGTGCTCGGGGGGGTCGGTGCTCGAGGGGGGGTCGGGGGCACTGAAGGGGGTGCGGGTGCGGTTTTTGGGGGGTCCCGGTGCCCGGGGAGGGGGGGGTCAGTGCTCAGCAGCGGGGGCTGCCTGGGGACCCCCCCGGGCCCCCCAAACCCCAGCCGGGTGTGAAAAACAAAGTTCACTCTTGGAGATTTGTAAAAGTTTGATAAGGGATAAAAAAGGGTTTTGGCGCTCGGCCAAAGAACCCGCCCTTAACTTAACCCTTCGTTCTCCGGATCCGGTTCCACTGCAGGGCTACAAACACATCCCTGAGTTTTGACATTATTCAAACACTCCCGGGAGCTTTGGATGTTCCAGGAACTCTTGTTTGGTTCTCACCTCTGACTTGTCTGCAGGACATTCTGCAGATTTAGTCAATACATTTGATTTCTTCTCGTGGTTCCATCCTGTTGTTTCAGAGCCCCTGATAAATTCATAAACGCTTCTCAGGTTTGTGTCACTGTTATCACCTGGTGAGGCTGGTCCACAGATGGGAGAAACAATGGAATTGTTTTCCACCCGAGTCAGCCACACAGAAGCATGTTAACATTGCATAGTCTCTATTTCAATATTTGTTATTGATCTATTTCATATTCATCTATTTTTAATATTCTAAGGCCTAGGAGAGAATATCTATTTGTTACTCTAGCATTAAATTGGTTACACGGTGCACACATAAACGGATCGATTTTATTGTACCAGCGAGCAGCTACAAGGAATCATCAATAATCAATCTCAATATCAAGTACCAGAGCAAAGTCCTTGTGATCAATAGCAACGCGCAGAAGCCAATGCAGAAATGCAGAAGCCAATTATTCCATTGTCATTCATAACCCGGCTCTGCTGCAGCCACAGCAGAAAGCTGCCTCTGCTGCAAGGCACCGAGGGGGTCATTCACCCCCTGACCCGCCCCCGCCTCCATGAGTGTCCCCAGAGCGTCCTCAGAGTGTCCCCAAGTGTCCCCAGTGACGTCACCCAGGAATTCCCATCAGCATTTGGGACAATTTCAATGAAACTTCCCAGAAAATCCCCCAAATTTGTCTCAAATCCCATGTGGGGAGGGGAGAGGGGACAAGTGACAGCAGCGATGTCCCTGATGATGTCACCATCCCCGATGACGTCACAGCGGTGACATCACTGTCCCTGCAGCAGCCTCGGGATGTCCTCTGTGAAAAATGCATATTTTATGATTGGCTTTTCACAAATATTAAATTGAATACTATAAGAATTATATTGATTAGAAGTGCTGTATTAACATTTTGATAGAATGGTAAATGTAGTTTTGTAGTTAAAATGAAGCTTTAGTAGTTAAAATAGAAACTATGTATGTGGGTTTTTTTTTAAAATAATGAGATACTGGCTTCGAGATAAGAGTCACAGAACACCCAAATCTTCCAGAGAAGAGAAACTTATGGGTTTCTTATGAGAAGAAGGTAATTTCTTCAGGCCTTGCTCAGACTGGAAGACGCCGTGGGGATTAAAAGAAGGAGTTGACATATTCCAGAGAGAGTTTCTTATTTTAAATAGAATGTATGCATAACCATGAAGTATGTATGAATATGCAACAGTGAATGGATCTTAAGAGTTATTCCTTTGTTCACAAAACATGCCTGCCCTACCTTAAGTGCCCGAGAGCATCCAGACGTCCGTAATTCTTTGTTTTTTATTGTCCAGTAATTACATGAACTCTAAATTTTTATTACTCTAATTGTATTACTATTTTTATAACCATTTCATTATCATTAAACTTTTAAAAGTTGTAAAAACAAGTGACTGGCGTTTTTCCCGCTGCAGCACTTGGAGGGGGGCTGTGCCCCAGGGGATGGACTCCGGTTGGAGAAGTTCCTGGAGAAGTCTCCGGTGGGAGAGACCGGAGGCTGCAGCAGGGGAACGACTCCTGTCCCTGGGCAGAGGGAGAAGCCACGGGGGATGAACTGAGCACGGCCCCATTCCCTGTCTCCTGCACTGCCGGGGGAGGAGGTGCAGCTGGAAGGAGGGAGGCGTGGGGAAAGCTGCATTCAAGGCTCTTCATTGACTTCTCAGTGTCCTGCTCGGAGCTTTTGGAGTTTTGTGCCAGAAATCTCTCCCCTCCCCCACTCCCCCACAGGGCTTTGGGGCGGTTTTCCCTTTTCGGGGGAAATCAAAGCGATGCGCGGATGCTCCGAATTAGGGGGCAGGAGAAGTGGGGCTGCTGGGCTTCCCGCAGAGCCGGAGCCAGCGAAGGCGCGGGGCCGGGAAAGCCGTGTCGGGAGGTGCGGAGCAGTTTGTTGGTGCTGCAGATCGATGCCGGCCCGGGCCCGGGCCCGTTCCAGGGCTGTTCCTCATCTCCGGCTTTGCCCTCCCACAGCCCGGGGGGCCCTGAGAGCGCGGGGCGAGGCTGTGCCGTGTGCAGAGCCCGCCCCTCGCTGCCATTGGCCGCTGCTGCCGTCAGTCGCGGTTCTGGCGCGCTGATTGGTGAGAGCGGGGCGAAGCACGGCCCCGCTGGCGGCCTGAGGGCGGCCCTGGCTCGGCAGCGGCGCCATTGGCGGAGCGTCTGTGCGGGCCCGGGAGCGGCGGCAGCGGCCGGAGCGCGGGGAGGCGGCATTGGCGGAGCTCGGAGGCGGCCCCGGCGCAGGTGGGAGCCGCGCCGGGTTCTGCGGGGGCTCGGGGCTCGCTGCGGGCGGAGGGGGCGGCAGGGGGCTCCGGCGGCTTGGCGGTGCCGTGTCCGGCCCGTGCCGGCCCTGGGCTGAGGGCGCTGCGGGAGCGGCTGCCCGCGGTCTCCTTCCCGCCGCTGCCTGGGCAGGAGCCGCTGCCGGAGCAGCGCTGGCTCGTCCCGGTTGCTGTGGCTGGGACAGAGGTGGCTGCCCCGTGGCCGGGACCGTGCGGGGAAATTCCCGTCGCCGGAGGTTTCTGTGGCCAGAGGAGACCGAGCAGTCCTGTCAAAGTGACTCGATTGCTGAGCAGAGGGAGAGGCCGTGGGGCATTTGCCATGCGCTCTCTGCCCTTGTTGTAGCACGCTGCCTCCTTTGGATGCTCATTTTCCCGGCCGCATCTCCCTCTGCCTTTGCCCACTGGCTGAGGGACTGGGAAGGTTCAGACTTCCCGATCCGCCTGCGCACAGGGGTTATCCCCCCTTATTTTAGTGAAGTTTTCACAGCATTCTCCATTTGCTGTTTCCCTTTGCAGCTTCACCCATTTCTGTTGCAGAGTCAGAGATCCTCACCATGGGCTCTGCCTTCAGCTGTGCAGATTCCATCTATGCGGGCAGGCAGAGCTTGGGGTGAGGGGCAGAGGGAATCAGCCCAATTCCTGCCCCAGGCAAGAAGAGCCAGGTCCATTGTTCCCACTTTGCCCCAGCAGTGTTAATTTGCATTTCTAAAGCTCCTCTGCGGGCTGCCTGGAATGCAGCTTCTCTTCCAGAGCAGCCTCCAGCAGTCTCACACGTGGACCCCCACAATCTGCTGCTATTTTATTTTTCCTTCAAATCATCTATTTATTGTTTATGAGTTAAAGGGTCACCTTTAAATCTCTTCTAATTTTGCAAAATGCAGCCTAAAATGAACGTCGAAAAACCCAGACCAAAATTTTGGTATCTCTCGCACAAACATACACAAGAAAATTCCAAGGCAATTAAGTTTTTTCTACTTCTCCTCAGAGTAAAATCTCATTCTCTCATCCCTGACCCAAACCTAACCGGCAATATAGAAGTAGGATTATTACAAAAAATACTCTTCTGCTATAAACTTTGCACTGAAAGTGCAGGAAAAAGAAAAACTCCACCAATATGTTTAGTGTTAGAGTCAAGGCATTCCTTGATTCTGGCCAGGATGTGCTACAGAAATCATTCCATCCCCACAATGCCCGGGTGTGCAGAGAAAATCGTTCCATGGCACGTGAGTTTAACTGGATTTTTCCCAAACTTGATACAGTCTGAACTAATCTAAATCCATTGGTTTAATGTTCTACAGTTTCAAGTTGTGCAGTTTTTAGTATTTGGGTTCCTATTGGACCCGGATTTCTTGGCTTCTGCTGTTCATCAGGTCGGAACTGCTGGATTTCCTTCTCAGCCTTTTCCAGAGCAGGTGTCTCCAGCTCTGCCGGGGGCAGTGTCTGGGGTAGGTGTTGGTTGCTGTTTGCTGCTGGGCGTTATCTTTGTGGGAATCTTTTGGGCCATTCCCAGTGTGTTGAGATGTTAAACTCATCTCCACTGAGTGGTGGAACATCCCTTAAAAAAACCTTTACCATTTCTTTCCCCGAGGCCAAGGCAAACCAAGGCTGAGTAGAGAAATAAAATGTTAGAAATGTTCAAGTCTATGACCTGGTGTATTTTCCATCAGTGCAATCCCAGGCAGCGCAGTGTGTGAGTGTGGCTGAGACCCAGAGTGGAATTGTGCCGTTGTCTTCGCCAGCAGCTGTGGCAGTGCAGGCCCAGAAAGCACTGAAGCTGCAGCAGTGGCAGCAAGGATTGGCCCCGGTGGCTGGAGATGCCCAAGGAGGGTGCCCAGGCAGAGGATTTGAGCAGAGGATGTGTGGGCAGGCCCAGGGGCTTGCCCCGCTGTGGAGCCCTGGCTGCTGCTGCGCTGCCTTCAGTGCAGGCTCCGTGGGGGCCTCCCATGCTCCTGCTGCAGGCGGGAAGTGCAAATCTCCGGGGCTTCAGAGCCCTGGAGCCCAGGCTGAGGGGTCCCCCCGTGCTCAGCTGTGCTGGGGGCTGTTTCTGGCCTCAGGGACACTTGGCATGGGCCACGCCACTTGGCCACCAGTGGTGCTGCTTTGGCCTCCTTAGGCAGGGCCCGATGTCCTGCTTGGATGTTGGGAACAGCAAAGTGCCAAGGCAGGCTCTGTGCCAGCCCAGCTTCCTGTGGGAGAGATTTCTCAAGAGACAGGACTCTGGCCACAGACTGCTTTAAATGTACATCCCTTATCCCCACCCTGCACGGGGTGGAGAATTACCAGGGTAAGGAATTCCCAAGATCAATTGCAAGGGAGAGAATTGAATATCTGCCCTGGGTCTGGCTCCTCTTCTTGCCAAAGCCAACGGCAAAAGCCGTACCCATGGCATCTTGGTTTACAGCCCTGACTCCTTCCCAGGGGCTGTTTTGGGTGGGCTCTCCCCTGCCCAGGAGGGCAATGCCTCTGCCAGGTGCTTGTGGCCGACCCCGTTCCCTGGGTGCCGGGGCCCCCTTGGGCCCTGGGGTTGATCCCTGAGGGGCTGTAGGAGCTGTGCCATGGCCTTTGCCTTCAGCTTGGCCTTTTGCTCATCCCTTCTTGCATTCAGCTGCTGTGCCTTTGTGCCCAAGTGCTCCAGGGCCTTCTTCTGCCACTCCTGCAGCCGCGCTCACTGCCTGTGGGTGCTCATCCTCTGAGAGCTGCTGAGCTTTGTGCAAAGTCTTTCCTTTCTCCAGCGACCCAAAGCAAATGCTTAATAGAAAATCCTGATCCTTCCATGTACAATCTGCATTTCCCAGATGTGTCTTTGTTTTCCTCCTTGTGCTCAGGGTCCCCTCCCCAGCCCGTATCCCAGAGCCGGTCCCTGTCCTGCCGCAGTGTCCAAAGGCGGCCCCCCCGGCGGGCAGGGCCGGCAGCTCCACGGGGCCGGGCAGCGGCCGGGGCGTCCTGCAGGCTCCTGGGGGCCGGGGGCCACTGCCGGCCCTGCCCGGGGCTGGTGGGGTCAGGCAGCGCCCGGCGCTGAGCCCCGGCTGCCCCACAGCCCCGGCCCGGCCCCGCAGCTCCCCACAGGCCCCCAGCCCGTGCTCCCGGTCCCGCACCTCTGCGCCCGGTGCTGCCGCTGCCCACCACAGAGAAACCCCCTGACATCCTGACCTCCTTCTTTTCCTCTCCTGGAAACCCGGGATGGAAAGGATCTGGATCAGCTGGCAAATTCTGAGCATGAAACAGTGGTGAAAAACATCTCAGTCCTCTGGATTTTTCTTTTCCTACTCTTTTTTATTGTCCTTTTTTTACCACGTAGATTCCTCCTGCTGCTTCTTGCCTTCACCATATCGCTGCACACTGCCCTTCACCTGATCCCTTCCCAGCACACCAACACCATCCATCCCCTGTTGTCCATATCCCTTCTCCACTTCCCTTATTGCTCCCCTGGGTGTCCATGTCCTTAGTTACCTCTGGGGGAATGTGCAAACTACCTCAACATTCTCCCAAGGGACCCTTCAGAGACATTTTGGGATCATATATCCCTTTGGCCAAGACCCCTCCCTGGCTTTCCCTTTTCTCCCCTCCCTGGGTGCCCTGCCATGTTCACTCCCTGAAGATCCCAGTGCACTCACTGCTGAGATTTTCAGTGCTCTCTCCCTGCTGACTCTTCACAGACCCCCCCTGATGTGTCACTCGTCTGTCTCCTGGTCACTCCCGGGTCCCCAATCGATCCCCGGTGCCGCCACCAGCCAAGGGAGCCGATCACCCAAAGTGGGTGAGGCACCTTCAGCTGCACTCCCTGCCCGCCGCCCCGGACGGTGGAAGGAATTCCGGATGAGCCCCAGGGTGTGTGGGAAAATTGACATCAGCAGAGGTTTCTGTCCACAAAGCAGACAGAGGAGTCCTGTAAAAGTAATTTCATTCCTAGAAATGGGAGAGGCCATGGGACATTCCCCATGGGATCTCTGCAGTTGTTGGAGGACACAGCCTCCTTTTCATCCCAATTCTCCTGGCCACATCTCCCTCTCCCTTTCCCCACTGGCTGAAGTACTTGAGAGGTGCAGACTTCCCAATCCACCTAGTACATACCCCCTTCATGTGCACCCCAGTATTGTATAGCAGAGGATATTCCTGGCTCGGTTAAGTCTTTGTTCTTCGGGAAGTTCATGAATTGAGCAGGACCTTGGCTGAGCAGCAGTCTGTGTCACCAATTGATAACATTTCCTGAAACCAATGGCTTCTCCTGTCACTTCCTTATGTACAGGTGCCTGGCCGTATCTCGGAGCAGATTCACAGCATCTGTTTGTAAAGACACTTTCCTCTTGTTCCTTTCATGGGGGTCCTCCGTTTTCGGGACATCCCCCCTGGAGCAGGGTGTCCCCTCTTTGCTGCAGCCCCAGCCCTCAGGCAGAGCTCAGCCAATCAGAGCGCACGGCGCTGATGACTCACCAGTTGCCAGGCAGACTCGCAGCTCCCAGCGTTCCCCACCTGGAGCCCACCTGCGCCCCCCCCTCGGCCCCATCGCCCCCGCGAGGGGAATTTGGGGAGGTGGGAGTGGGGCAGCGCCAAGGCCGGGCCCCCCCGCGCTGTCCTGGCGGGAGCGGCTGCAGTGGGGACCGAGTGCGGGTGGAAGCGGCCGAGAGCCCAGCGCTGCCCCAGCCCGACCTGCCCCAGCTCCATCCCTGCCCCTGCGCTGGGATGCTGTGGGTCTGGGGGGAAGAGGGAGCCGGCAGTGGGTGCTGGGCCTGGGGGCAGGAGGAGAAGGGAAGGAGAAGCAGGGTTGAGGAACAAAATGGTCAAAGGATGGACGTGGCAGGAGAAGGTGGGATTGTGCAGGAGAAGGAGGAATAGCAGGAGGAAGAGGAGTGTGAGGAAGAGCAGAGTCACAGGAGGAGGAGCAGAAACAGGAAGCAGCACAAGGTTCCACCCCTCCCTGTGTCTGCAGCCTCCCCCCAGCCCCAGGAGCGCTGCTCCCCCCACATGCAGTAGGTGACTGTGGAGGGGGATCCAGGATTTTCACGGGGTGAATCTTGGTGTTTCTGAGCGTACTTGGGCTAAATGTTGGTGCTGTGGTTTTATGTGGCAGCTGAATCTTTATCTTTTGGAGGAGGTTTTTGCTGACTTGTGAGGTTTGGGGAGTTTTTGATCAGTGTCTGGAAGTTTGCAGGATTTTTGGGCTGAATCTTGGTGTTTTGGAGGTTCTTACTGACACAAGATTCGCAATGACTTCTTGAGATGAACTTGGACAAGCAGGAACCTCCAGTCCAAGGTGCTCTCCTCTTGTTTTTTCCCCAAACCAGGATTTGTCATTCCCGTAGCGTGGCTGGATGAAGGAGCAGGAAAAGCCCCGGAGATCCTGCAGAAAGAGGGGCTACAAACCCAGCCCAGGGAGCTGTGGGGAGGAAAGAGCCCCCCTGACCCCAGAAGGCGGCTGGAGATCCAGCCGGAGCTCGGAGCTGGTGGAGAAGGCTCATGGCAGGGAGAAGCCTCACAAGTGCTTGGAATGTGGGCAGGGTTTCAGCCGAAGCTCCAGCCTGATCCAGCACCAGAGGATCCACACTGGGGAACGGCCCTACGAGTGTGGGGAGTGTGGGAAGAGCTTCAGACAGAGCTCCAACCTGATCCGGCACCACAGGATCCACTCTGTGGAACAGCCCTACGAGTGTGGGGAGTGTGGGAAGGGTTTCAGGGACAGCTCTGACCTGATCCGGCACCAGAGGATCCACACTGGGGAACGGCACTACACCTGCTTGGAATGTGGGAAGAGCTTTGGACGGAGCTCAGACCTGAGAAGACACCAGCGCATCCACACTGGGGAGAGGCCCTACGAGTGTCCCCAGTGTGGGAAGAGGTTTCACACCAGCTCCGATCTCCTCACACATGAGCGGATTCACACAGAGGAGAGGCCCTTCCGCTGCCCTGACTGCGGGAAGGGCTTCAGGCGAAACTCCCACCTCACCAGGCACCAGCGCATCCACAGCGGGGAGAGGCCCTACGAGTGTGGGGAGTGTGGGAAGAGCTTCTCACAGAGCTCAGACCGGACCCAACACCAACGGAGGCACCACTAAGGGAAGCCCTGGGGGTGCCCCGAGTGGGGGAAGAGCTTGGAGTGAGGGAAGAGCTTCATGGTCTTCTCCAGCTCCATCCCCCATGGGAGGATCTGGGCTGGATGATCCCCAGTGACCCCCATTGGGCAGAGCCCTGGTGCCCCCGAATGGGGAATAAAACAGAGAGGAAAACAATGGAGCTGATAAAGGGGCCGATATCTGAGGCCTGACTGAGCAGAAACTGTGGGAGACACAGACACAGTTTAAGTCTCCCTGGGCAAGAAGTGACCAAGCAACCTGTTGTGAGACTTTGTGATAAGATAATGTTCCCAGGTGCCGTGATGTCATGAAGAATGTGTAACCAATGGGAAATTGTTAGCAAACATCGAGCCCTATCTGAGCACCACACAAGTAAAACCCTGTATAAACCCCTGGTACCCTCAATGAAATTGGCTTCTGGTCTAAACTCGGCTGTCCCCGTCTCTCCATCGTGGATAACCCCTGTTGTGGGTGATCCCCGTTGGGTGGGGGGAAGGTGTTGGAGGGATTTCTTTCCCTTCTGCTTGTGCTGCTGTGTTTGGTTGGTAATAAATTCCCTCCGTGTGCCCAGGCTGGGTCTGTTGTCCCCGTGCCGGTGCTCGGGGCGGGATCTCTGCCGTTGCTTCTCTCCAGTCCCGGGCCTCTCCTCAGCCAATGAGAGAATGCAATGGACAAGAGTCAGCCAATCAGAGCGAGCGGGGCTGATGACTCATCAGTTGCCGGGCAGACCCGCAGCACCCAGTGTTCCCCACCTGGACCCCACCCTCCCTGCCCAGTCCCGGCCCCCGCGTGGGGTCCCCCCAAGTCCCTCCCCACTGCCCCCCATAACCTGGGCTGGGTTTAACTGGGAAGCTTTACAGGGAACACTGGGAGCAGTCAGGCAGGGGCAGAGAGACAGCAGGGCTGGGGGGACACACGACCCCCCCAAAATCAGCGTGGGGACGGAGCGGGGGGTCCGGGGACGGGATGCAGCTGGCGGCGGCTCAGGAGCTCTGTGGGCAGAGAAAAGGGGGTGACATCGGGCTGGTGGCCCCAGGGAAGGAGCACACAAGCTCCTAGAAGCTGAGCCCCAGTGCCAGGAAGACGAAGCCCAACTCGGAGCCCCCGATCCCTGACAGCATCTTGCTGCGGGCGGCATCCAGTGGCATCTCTGGGGGGTCTGCAGGGGTAAGGACCCCCCAAAACCTCTCAGAGACACCCCAAGCCCCTCCAAGTACCCTCCCGATCACTCCTATCCCACCCAGGACCCCCTGAAATCTCCCCCCAAACCCTTCCCGGTCTCCCCTAGACACACCAAAGCCTCTCCCATTCCTGTCAGGATCCGACCACCCCCTTCCAGTTTTCCCCTACAGCCCCAGGACCCCCAAACCCTCTCCCAGTCCCTTCCCAGCCCCACCAGGACTCACACAGACCCCTCCTAGTCTCTTCCCAGCACAACCAACCTCATCCCAAGCTCTGCTTTTCCATCCCCAATCTCCTTCCAGCTCCTCCAGGCTCACTCCAATCCCTCCCAGTCACACCCAGCACCTCCAAACTCCCTCCCAGTGTCCACCAGGACCCCTGGAACCCCATCCCACCCTCCCCAGCATCCTTCAAACCCCTTCTCAGCCTTTCCACTCCCCTGAGCCCCTATCCCAGCTCAAACCAGGCTGTCTCCAACTCCCCCCCAGTTGCTCCCAGCACATCCCAGTGGCTCTGGCAGCGCCCCCAATTCCTCCCCTGTGCCCCAGTGCCAGCTCAGGGGGTGCTCCAGGCTGACGTGCTCCACCTGGCAGCTGCAGGTGAGCCTGCGCCAGGGGGATGTTTCCAGTAACACCAGGAGCTGGTAGATCCAGTCCTTGTTGGGGACCATGTCGGTGGCCACCACAGAGAGCTCCTGCTGGCCCTGGAACCACCTCAGCTGGGTGTGGGCAGGTTAGAAATCCATCACGGAGCAACCCCGGGCTGAGAGCTCGAGGGCACCAGCGAGATGGGCACGCTTGGGGACACTGGGAGAGAGCGGGGAGGTGTGGGGTGGACTTGGGAGGGACTGGGAATGGACTGGGAAGGACTGGGGTGGCACTCAGAGAGATGGGAGGGGATGGGGGGCACTGGGAGGGAGGATGGAGGTCTAGGAGTGAAGTGGGAATGGACTGGGAATGGACTGGGAGGGACTGGGGCGGCACTGGGAGGAACTGGGAACGAAGTGCGCGGCACTGGGAGGCCGAGTCCAGTGCGGGGCACTCGGCGCTGCGGGTCTGCCTGGCAACTGATGAGTCATCAGAGACACGCGCTCTGATTGGCTGAGGGGCGGCAGCACCACGCTAGGCTGAGATGGACAGCCGGGAGGCACTGGGAGAGACTGGGATGGACTGGGAGAGCCAGGGGGGTCAGTGGCAGGGACACAAGGTCTCGGGGATGGGCACAAGGAGGGCTGAGGGCTCTGGGCCGATTCCAGGGAGGTTTTGAGGGGCTCCAGGGTCAATGCCAGGGCAGGGCCGAGGGGACACGCTCTGCCCCGCGCTCACCTCGGCGCTCCGTGAGGAACGGGCTGAGATACTCGTGGTTGTACCGGCACAGCCAGTCCGCCGCAGCCCTTTTTTGCTCCATAACGTCTGGGTCGCTGTTCCAATACCTGGCTGCTGTCTCCCCATAGGGGGTGAACCCCAAAAAGTGCCCCACGTCGCAGTCGAACATCGCGTACTGCTCCCGATTGTAGTCAGGTACCTCACCTTCTCCGTGCCGTTCATGAAGTGAAACTCGGACTTTCCCACGTACTGGAACACCCCTGTGTGTGCAGGACACAGGTCCGGGGGTGCCCCCCCAGCACGCCCAGAGCTCCGGGATCCACCCCGGATCCCCACTCCACACCGCCCGTGGCCCAGGGCACCCATGGATCCCTCCTGCCCGAGCTGCCACTTCCTCTTTTCCACCCTTCCACACTTCCCCTTCCACATCCTCTCCCCTTCTACCTCCACCCTCTTCCCCACTCACTTTTAGGATCCCATTCTCCTCTTTCCCACCCTTTCCCACCCTTTTCTAACAATCCCCAGCCCCCCCTCCCGCTCAGTTTTGGGGTCCTACTCTCCCCTTTTCCCCACTTTCCCACCCTCTCTCACCCCTTCCTCACCTGCCCCCAATCCTCAGCCCCTCCCGCTCTTCCTTTCGGGGTCCCCTCCTCCTCCTGCCCCTGCAATTTCGGGCTCCCACCGCCCCCTTTTCCCCATTCTCCCCCCTGTCCCACCGCCTCCCGCCCCCCCCGCTCTCCCGAGAGCTCCGCGCCCGCAGCCGGGGGGGCTCCCAGCACCACCAGTGCCACCAGTACGGCCCCAGCTGCCGCCACTCGCCCCATGGCCAGCGCCGCCCAGGGAGCACCAGCCCCAGAGCGGCCGCGCTGCGCTGGCAGCACCAGTCCGGAGCAGCGCGGGCTCAGCAGCGCCGCGCGCTCTCATTGGCTCCGAGCACTTTTGGGCACCGATTGCCGAGGCTCTGCCACACAACCGATGACTCCTCAACTCCTTGCGCTCCCATTGGCTGCAGCGCGTTTTGGCTGCGTTCGGATTGGCTGAGCGGTTCCGGGACGCTGCAGCCCCGGCTGGGGCTTTTCCAGGCACGGGGAGCCTTGGGGCGCTGCGCAGCTGGGAGCTCAGCTGTGCCCAGAAATGTGTGCCCGGCTGCGCGGGGTCTCAGGGGTGCCCGTGGCGAGGGGTGACGCTGGCCCCATGCCAGGCACCCCCCAGAGCCGCTCTGTCCCTGCCCCCCGCAGCCGCACAGGGACAGAAAATGGAACCGAGGGTTCCTGCCTGGGGACAAGGAGCGGGAGAGATCCCTCAGCAAATCCGGCACGGGCACAACAGACCCGGCCCGGGCACAGGGAGGGAATTTATTACCAACCAAATCACACCAGGACAAGCAGAGGGGAAAGAAATCTCTCCAACACCTTCCCCCACCCAACCGGGATCACCCAGAACGGGGTCACCGGGGCTCTGCCCAACGGGGCTCACTGGGGATCATCCAACGTGGATCCTCCCATGGGGGATGGAGCTGGAGCAGCGCACGAAGCTCTTCCTGCACTCGGGGCACTCACAGGGCCTCTCCCTGGTGTGGAAGTGCTGGTGAGTGACGATCTCTGAATTCCACCTGAAGCTCTTCTGACATTCCAAGCACTCATAGGGCCGTTCCCCAGTGTGGATCCTGTGGTGATCGGTGAGGTCAGAGGTCCCACTGAAGCTCTCCCCACACTCCCCACACTCACAGGGCCCTTCCATAGTGTGGGTGTTCTGGTGTTCCATCAGGGTGGAGCTGCAGCTGAAACCCTGCCCACATTCCTTGCACTTGTGAGGCTTCTCCCTGCCATGAGGCTTCTCCACCAGCTCCGTGCTCCGGCTGGATCTCTGGCCACGTTCCTGGCTCAGGACGGGGAGCTCTTTCCTCCCTGCTGCTCCCTGGGCAAGGTTTGCAGCCCCTCCTCCTGCAGGATCTTCGGGGCTTTTCCTCCTTCTCCATCCAGCCACGCCCTGGGAATGACAAATCCTGCTTTGGGGAAAACCAAGGTGGGAGCACCTTGGAGTAGAGGCTCCTCACTTCCCAAGTCCATCCCTAGAACTCAGGAGGAGTCTTGTGTCCATGGAAATCTCCACTATATCAAGGTTCAGCCCAAAACAACTCTCCCAGGAGTTCCCGATCTCTGATCTCTCCACTTTTGGCATTCCAGAGGTTTCCTTTCCCTGGGATGATGGGGGTCCAATGGCTCCAGGGGTTCCCCCTTCTCCGGCGTCCTGCTTAGGGATGATCCAAGGGCTTCTGTGGGTCCATGGGGTCCCTTCTGCCTTGATGCTCTACTTTGAGGTCCCAGGGGTCCCAGGGGTCCTTCCTCTCCTGGCTCCACCCTTTTCCAGCCAGCTGGGGGTCCCTCAGCTCCAAGGGACTCTGTTCTCTCTGTTCTCTCTCCAAGCCCCTCTGTTCACTCTCCAATCCAGGGGTCTCAGGGGTTCCCCTCCTCTTCTCCCCCAGAGGTCCCCAGGACCAATGTCCTCCCCCTGGTGACCCTGGGCAATGGCCACGTGGACTCCCAAAGATCCCCCCAAGGGGCTCAGCTCTGGGGTCTTGCAAGATCCAAACCTACACACACACACACACACACAGAAAAAAAACCAACACCCATCCCAGCCAGGGTTTATTTGGGCCTCCCAGAGGATATTTAGGACTCAATTCCACAATCTGCAAGCTCCAAACACACCCCAATAAAAAAACCCTCTCAGGGACCCCCGACAGATTTGGGACGAGCTCCCCCTCCCCTCCCACATGCAGGATGAGCTGGGGGCGATGGTCCCAGGGCCAAGGGTGCTGCGGCCACAGGGGGCACTGGAACCTCCTGTTTCTCCTCCTTTTCCTGCTCTGCTCCTCCTCTTCCTGCTCCTCCTATTCCTCTCTCCCTCCTCCTCCTCCTTCCTCATCCCACCTTCTGCCCAGTTCCTGCCTTCTCTATATTTAGAGTGGAGAACTTTGCTTGTTTTTAGAACGAGAACAAAGATCCCAGATGGAACACGGCTTGCTGGTTTTAGCCAGAAGTGTCAGTGACTAAAGGTCATGTTTGCTCTGCTTTGGTGCCGTCCTTGTTCCTCCTCAGTGTTCAGGCTGGGCTATGGGGTGTCCTTGTTTGCTGCATTTTCAGAGCTCCTCCTGGATCCTTTGGGCAACAGGCTGTGCCCTGGGAGGGTTCTTTGTGCTCCTTTGTGACACAGGAGAACCTTGCAGGCGGTTTCTGCGTGAGCTGCTGCTGTGATGTCACAGGAGCACTGCCACGTCCCCGAGGTGTTCCCGTTGCTGTGGCACACGGAGGCCTCAGTGTCCAGAGTGGCTCTGGGCACTGCTCGTTGCCGGAGGATCCTCCTGCCCGAGGCATTCTCAGCAGCCAGCCCAGCCCTGACGGGTGTCCTTCTGTGCTTGCAGGGCTACAGTCTGCAGACGTGTGCAGCGCAGCCAAAATGATCCAGCACGTGGCTGCTGCAGTTTGCACGCTGTACTCTGTGGCGTATGCGGGGTATTTTTTGACCCACTTGGCACGTAAGTCGAGGTTTTCCCTCGGTGCTGTGGCTGTGGGCTTGCTGTGTGCTTGCTGTTCTTCCTCTGGGTCTGAGCTGACTTTGTAACCAAATTGCCATGAAGACACCATTGCTTTGGGAGAGCTCCTGGCAGCAGCTGCAGCTGGAAAAGGGGGTGTCTGCAGCCAGCGGGGCGTGCGCAGCATTTGCAATGAGCCCTGGGGGGTTCTGTTCCCTCAAGCGGGGAGTCTGTGGCAGCAGAGCCTGGAACTGCCTGTCCAGCCAAGAGCTGACCCAGCCCAGTATTTTGTGCTGTTCTCTTGCTGTGGGAAGGGACTGTGGCTCCTGGAGGGACGCTGTGAAAGCAAAATGCTCTCTCGGGGTTGCCTTGCTCCGGGGCATTTCCCACCACAGGCAGTTGTTTTCCTGACAGCATCTGGTTCATGTTCCCTCTTCCCTTGCAGGGCACCTCATGAGTGGATCCCGAGCAGCTCCTCCTTCGGTGAGTGGGAAAGGAACCTTTGGTGTTTGGAATTGTGCAGCAAGTTGTGAGCTCGGCATGTGGCAGCCGAGTGCCAGCCTGGGAGGCTGAAGGAAAGTTCCTGCCAGTGTCTTTGCAGCAGCAAAGGGATCCCTGGGAGTTTTCTCCTTTTCTGCTGAAGAGCTTTTGAAGGGCTGCAGGTCTGGCTTTGCAGGCAGAGCATTGCTTGCTGGCTCTAGCCACGGTGGAATATGGAATTCCCAACAATAAGGGGCAATGTCAACTTTAGCCCATTGTTAGTTTGAACAGCTCCGAACCCAATTTCTGCTTAGTGCAGCTGGATGTGCAGCTGAGGGTAAATAAGGTGATAACTGAGACAGAACTTCCCGTCCCTCACGCTGCCGTCTGTCCACAGGGCACAAAAGCAGCACCAGAACCTCCTCTGGCTCCCTCTGCTTCCAAAGAGGAGGCCAAAGAGGAGGAAGGCAGCAGTGAGCTTCCCGCTGTTCCGGGGGACGATGGTGAACATCCCTCAGTGCCGGGAGATGACAATGAACTTCCCGCTGCTCTGGGAGACGAGGGCGAACATCCCGCGCTGTGGGAACACAACGGAGAGGCTCCCGCGGTGTGGGACAAGGACAGTGGACATCTCCCGGCGTGGGAGGAGGACAGAGGACATCCTGTGTCTTGGGAAGAGGAGGGTGAACTTCTCCCAGCATGGGAAGCGGACAGTGAACGTCCCCTGGCTTGGAGAGATGATGGCGAACCTGCAGCGTTTTGGGAAGAGGACGGAGAAACTGCAGCGTTTTGGGAAGAGGACGGAGAAGCTCCCCGTGCTTGGGAAAAGGACACTGAACCTCCCTCGGCTGTGGGATCCTGGGCTGAACATTCTGACAGCAGCACAGCCCTGCAGCCAGAGGGGAGAGGGGAGTGGTGCCTGATGCAGCTGAGTACGTCTGCTCTGTTCCTGTGTGCCAGAGCAGGGTGCTGTGTGTGTGTCTCGGCATCAGCTGCACCCAGTGCTGCTCTGCAGCTGAATGTGCCAGGGTCATTTCTTGTCCTTCCCCAGCTGAGACCAAGGGGCTGACGGCCCCAGGGAGGGGGGCTGCATTCTGGCTCTGCTGCAAGGCGGGGTCTCACTCTGGGAGGGAGCGTCTTCCATGTGGTTTCTTTCAGGGAACACCGTGAGCCTGGCGGAGCCTGCCGAGAAATACCTGGAAGTGGAGCAGATTGGCCAAGGGTAAGTGCACAGCAGTTACTTCTGCACAAGCAGGCCCAGGTGTTGTGCTGGTGCAGGATCAAGTGAGAAGTCAGGAGAGCTCCAAACACCTCCAGACACTGGGGTGCCATCCTGCTGTCCCTCAGTCCTGATCAGAATTGATACCTGTGCTCAGAAGGCACCGTCAAAGGCCCCTGAGGCTGGCAGTGTCCTGCCTGCAGCAAGGAGCAGGACCTGGAACATCTTCTGTCCCTGGAATTGGATTGCCTAAAAGAGCCACTCACCATCTGGTGACTGTCAGAAAACAGCTCCCAAGGAGATTTCTTTCAAATATTTTGCTTCAAAAAATATCCTCCGGTCAGGATTAACAACCTAATGGTTTAGAAACAGAAACCAGAGCTGAACTAATAAGTGCTCTATTCTAGCACAGGAAGTAGAGCCCAGACATTCAGTAACAGACACAGAGCTGATGCACTCTGGGGGAAAATGCATCACCTGCCTGATGGCAGGGCCCTTGTGGATCCTGCAGGTCTTAGGCAGGAAATGGAAAAGGATGGAATGCATTCTTTTCCAGTTCTTTAGACACCCATTGCTCACTTCAGGTTTTGAACTAAAGCAGTGCAGCATGGACATTTGGGATTTGCTCCAGCCCAATTCCTTGGTGTTGGGTCTCAGTTTTCTCTGGCACACCTTGCGTGGCAGAGGGCTGGTGGCTGCTGCGCTGTTGTTGGAAGGGTCGATGCCCCCAGGTGTTTGTGAACGCTGCAGGCAGCAGAAATCTCCTGTCTGGGCTGGCTTTCACTGCCAGGGCCTAAAGCGCTGCTTCTTTCTTCTCTGCTGTTTTGTCTCCAGGGCTTTTGGAACCGTTTCGAAAGGACTCGACAGGGCCACTGGAGGAGAGGTCAGTGTCAACACGCCCAGCACGTCTGGCAGCTCTCCAGGGCTCTCCCCTCTGCTGGGAGCTGTGGCTGCAGCTTTGGGGGCCAGCAGAGCTTTCCTGCACAGGCTGCTCCTCTGCAGGCAGAGCCGTGTCAGCCTGCAGAGCACAGCTGGGACAGACTTGGTCCTTCTGAAGTGCCCAAAGGAATGCAAGCAGGGCAATGGATGTGTGTGTTTGCTTTGTTGTGCAATCCCAGCCAGAGCAGTTGCATCTGAAATCATGACCCAATCCCATAGAACTGCTAAAGGGTTCCCGGCTGTTTTGCTCTGTTTGCACAGAACCAGAATTACCTCCTGCTTGCAGAATGTGTTTGAATAATAATGAGAGTGTTGAGGCCATTTGAGAAGACTGTAGGTGCAGAGAATGTGGTTAGAGCTTGGAGGCTGACAGCTGAGGGGCCATTTCTGCAGAGCCTGCAAGGCCAAATGTCTCTGGCCATGTGTCCTGTAAGCAGCCCCCAGCGAGCAGAGCAATGGGCTGTGGGAATGGCACTTGCTGAGCTCTGGTGTCCCATCCCAAGGCAGTTTGGCACAGCCGGGCTCCGTCGCTCCAAAAAGACTCGCTCCGTGTTTGCTGCGGCCTCCTGCCACAGACTCCTCCAGTTAAAGGTCTGCAATGTCCCTTCAGGTGGCCATAAAGAAAATGAGTCTGAGAGGGCAGAACAGGGAACAAGCTGTGAATGAGCTCCTGCTCCTGAAGGACAAGAAGAACCCCAACATTGTCAGCTCTTTGGACAGGTGAGTGCCTCAGGCCTTATCCCGTGCCCGGGCCCTGCCTTAACCTTTCCTGGCATCCGTAGTCTGTAGCCTGTTTTGAAAATGCCTGAATCAGCAGATTCTTCCCAAAACAACAGCCTGGCAGTTCGCTCCCTCCATGTGCTTTTTTTGCTTTGGCTTGGTTTTTCCTTCAAGTTGACCCTGTTTTCTGTGTCTTACAACAAGTGCTGGTAAACCACAGCAGAAATTATTTCCCTTGGCTTCTTCTTCCCAGCCCTTTCCCATTGCTGCAGATGCCAGGAAGACCAGGTTCTTGTTCCCAGAAATGCCTCGTTTGCCCATTTGTCACTGGCCTTGCCTGTTTCTGAAGGGACTTTCTGAAAGGTTTTCTGACCCCTTTTGTCCCAAGTGCTGCCCGGCCTCCTCCCCTGGATAACCCTGGGAGCTGTGTTGCCTTTTTCTGCAGGGAAGGGTGGAACTGATGAGTTCAGAAGCTGAACCAGCTGGGGGCCAGTGTTGTGGTTCCACATTGATCTGGGCCTTTGCTAAACTGCATTTTTCACCTGCTTGCCATCTCAGGCCTCTCCTTTCTCACAGGGGTCTCCTCCTTTAGACTGTGCAGATCCCAAGGGCTGTGCAGCCTGGCAGGAATGTCTCTCCATCAGATTCTGTCCTCATTGACAAGTGACCTGGCAACAAAACTCCACTCCAGGCTTTTCCATGGGGGAATTGAGCACTGCACATTGGTCTCCATGCCACTGCTTTCCTCTTCCAGCTTCCTTGTCGATGGAGATCTCTGGCTGGTGATGGAATACATGGATGGAGGAACTTTGCAGGACGTTGTCAGACAGACACGCATGGCTGAAGGAGAGATGGCAGCCGTCAGTCGGGAGGTGAGGGATCCTGCCTGTGACTGCCATGCCTTGGACACGATGGTCCTTCCCAGCAGGGCGTGAGAGCAGGAGTGGCTCCATGCTCAGGGCTTTGTTTCTCTCTTGTTTTTATGAGTTGGTGAAGAAAGAGCCCCTGCAGTGAACAGCCTGCCAGCAGCACTGCACTTCTACTCTGTTCTTGTTCTCTTTCCTGCTGTTGTGGCACTCTCTGTCTGTTTTGGATTTGATGTGCTGTTCTCAGCTTTGCCTTGAACCGTTTGCCTGGAGCTTGTCTGCACTGCACTCCTGGCCTGTCACAGCAAAGTCGCTGCTGGCAGAATTCTAAACTGTCCTTTCTTGTGTGATATATTCCAGCCATTGGTTTTTACCCTCGTGTTTCTTGTTCTCTCTCAGTGTCTGCAGGGCCTGCATTTCCTCCATTCGAACCGGGTGATCCACAGAGATCTGAAGAGCTCCAACATCCTTCTGGGCATGAACGGCTCTGTCAAGCTGGGTGGGTGTTCCTGGCCAGGCACGGCGCTCCCGGGGTGCGGCTGTGGGGCTGCTTCCCAGTGATGGCCAGAGCCCCACAAGGGCTGCTGGGGGCACTGCCTGGCCCCTGCTGCCAGCTGAGAGCGGCTGCCCCTGCAGAGAGCTCAGGAGAGGAGCAGGCTGTCAGGGGTGCCTTTGCTCTGGGAATGGCCCTCCCAGAGGGGCAGGAGTTGGGATCTAAAGCTGCAAGGGAATCAGTAAAATCAACTGCACGAAAGCTGAGGGTTTCTTTAAGGGTCCAGTTCAGTTCCATCTTTCCTTGGCTACAGCCCTGAGGACTTTTCCAGCTGACTTCACTGCTGCATTCTCAGACTGAGGGCGGGGAGTCTTTGTGCTTGTTTCCTCATTCCAGCTGCCTTTGACAGTGTTTGTTTCTGTCCTCAGCTGATTTTGGCCTCAGCGCTCAGCTCAGCCCTGAGCAGGACCAGCGCAGCTCCATGGTGGGCACTGCTCACTGGATGGCCCCAGAAGTTGTCACCAGTTCTCCTTACGGCCCCAAGGTGGACATCTGGTCCTTCGGCATTGTGACCATCGAGATGGTGGAAGGAGAACCTCCTTACTTCAAGGAAACGAGGGCCATGGTAAGAGGCCAATTCTCCCGTGGTTGCAGAGGCCTGTGAGCACAGGGTGACCCTGCACTGGGAGCAGCAGCTGGAGGTTTCTGCACATGGGGAAGGGAATTCCCAGAGGACTGGTGTCTCAACACAGACACATATTCTGCAGTCTCCAGACACAATTTGCTTTGGGATTTACGTTGTTGCAGTTCTTCTGGCTGTGAGGATGACCTGAAAATGTGAAGCAAGTGCACCAGCTCTTTACAAAGGCTGCGGCAGCACCAGGGTTTGGGTTTTTTGGTTGGCATAGAAAAATGAGCCGTGAGCAGCATCTCTGCCAGGGAGGAAAGTGCCCCTGGAGCTGGGGCTGGGAAGCCGGGGTCGATGTGAGCACTTGTGGGTGGGAAGGAAGATGGCAGAGCGCTGAGTTTGCTTTTCCTGCAGGCTCGCGCTCTGATCCAGCAGAACGGGACCCCGCAGCTGCAGGAGCCCAGGCGCCTGTCGGCTCTGCTGCGGGACTTCCTCGAGTGCAGCCTGGAGCCGGACGAGGAGCGGCGCTGGTCTGCCCAGGAGCTGCTGCAGGTGAATGCCAAGCGGCTGCAGGGGAAGCAGCAGCGCCAGGGAGGGGTTTTCTTGTGGGGCCCCCTCCGATGGTCTCCGGTCTCGCTGCTTTCCACACACAAAGCAAGCAGAATCCTCGCCTGGTTTGGCTTGGCAGGGGCCTTTCGAGGTCATCTGCACCTGGGGCCCCACAGCGAGCAGGGCCATCTTCAAGCAGCTCAGGTGGCTCAGAGCCCTGCCTGACCTGAGCTTGGATGTTTCCAGGGAGGAGGCACCTCCCACATCTCTGGGCACCTTCTGTCAGTGCTTCCCCACTCTCCCGCTAAAAAAAATTCTGCCTCCGATCTCATCTGAGCCTGCTTCCCTCTCCTGAGTTTCAGACCATTTCCCTTTGTCCTGTTGCAACAGAGCCTGTGAGGAAGTTGACTCTGGAAAGTAACGGTTCATTTCTTTCTTTTTTCTCCTTTGGGCAGCACCCATTTTTATCATCAGCCAAGCCTCTCTCCAGCCTGACCCCTCTGATCACCGCAGCAAAGCAACTGAGGCAGCAGCGGAGGAGCGGAAGCACTGGAGGACAGCATTTAGTCACAGTAGTTAGTTAGGACAACTAGTTAGTTATGGTAGTTAGCAGTGCCAGTTAGTTATGGAAGTTAGCAGTGCTAGTTAGTTGTGGTAGTTAGGACAGCCTGTTTGTTATGGCTCTTATGACAGCCTGTTTGGTATGGCAGTTTTTTGAATAAAAACTCTCTTAAACCTCAACTCCCTTGACGTGTCCCTTCCTTCTCCCTGTGTGACTCAGCTGCCCGGAGCAATGTGAGGGGAGAACGGGCCCAGCCTCGCCCAGAGCTGAGCCCCAGCAGAGCCCTGGCAGAGCCCAGAGCAGCCTCGGCATCTGCAGAGTCAGCCTGGAAGGAGGCGCTTGGAGCCTTCTCGGCTGCACCCGACTCTTGGTTACAAACTGTGTGTCAGGGCTCACCCCCAGATTGGGGTGGCCCTGAAAGATGGAAAAGTCTCTCCTCCAGCCTGTGCCTTCAAAGAAAGACTCAGTAGTCTTCATTCGTCCGGTCTCAAGGTTGTTTATTGTGTGTTATCTAAAAGATTTTCTTCCTGAACTGCTGCGGTCCGTTCAGCAGGTCAGACAAAGGCACACACTGACTCCCAGGGGGCTGGTGCCATCTTTTATATCATCCATGACAAGCTGAATGTTTGTGGTTTTACCCCAATGCCTATCACCTATATTGAATGGTGACTTTCTACTCTAAACCAATCTGTGAGTGCCAACATCACCATGAACATGGAGGTTAGGAAGGAGAAAGAAGGAGGACAGGGCACGCCCAAGTCCCTTCATCTTAGAACTTCTGACCCCCATGTACAAAACTCAGACCCCTCTGTACAAGGCCTAAAACCCCCCTGTACAGCACTCAAAAGTTCTTCCTTTCACTTTGTGACTACTTCTACTATAATATCTAAACTTTTGTGATTTCTTGTTCTTCCTGCAAGGTTGGTAAATTGTTCCACGGGTCAGATTCAAAGCCACAGGGGTTTCCGGCTGCATGCCAGGGTCTCAAATGCTTCCGACCTGTGCCCGGAATATCCAAGAGTGTCCAAGGGACATTCTGAGTTTCAACATCTCCCCCTCCTGTTTGCACCAAGAAAACCTGCCTTGCCACTTTGTCCATGACCCGTCACCTCTGCCAAAGTCTCCCACACATTTCCCTTTGGTTGTCTCATGGGAAAATCTGTCCTATTGCCCAAGGCAACAGGCAAGAGAATGAAGCACATGAACACTATCTGCCTTACCCCATGCCCATGTCCTCACTCTCTGTGAGAAACCTTGCAGTGCAGCAACACCCGAATGACCCCCGCGTCCCAAGAAAAACCCCAAGTCTCTGAGCTGTCAATCGTTGTCTGATGAGATGTCCGCAGCATCGTCGTCTGCCTTGGTCTGCGTGCTTGCCTCTTTGCTTCTTGGATCCGCGTTTGCTTGTGTCTGCGTCCGATAAGGTTTCACGTGCCTTGCTGACACCCACTTCGGTCCTCGCCCTGTGGAGGCACAAGTGAAACCCTTGCCCCAAGTGATTATTGTGAATGGGCCTTCGATTTGTCCTGTCTCTGGGTTTCGGATCAAAACTAAAGGATTCTCCCTTAGTTTTGCTTGTGTGCTGTTTGTGAAGTGTCTGAAATTGGTAGAGTGGGCTCAGAGAAAGAACCATTTAAAAAATTCAACACATACAGAGCTTTGTTCAACCGCATAGAAGGTGTTGCACCTGCCTCCCCCCTTTTTTTGTTTATCTCAAAGGGATTTCAGGGTGTGATGTGTTCTTTCGATGATTGCTTGACCCGTGGGAGAATGAGGAATACTGAAAATGTGTTTGACTCCCCATTTTTTCAAGAATTTGTCAAGCACCTTGCCTGTGTAAGTTGGTCCATTATCTGTTTTTATTTCTTGTGGCACCACTAATGATGCAAATGCTTGTAAAAAGTGTCTGCAGGCATGTTCTGCGGTTTCCCTGTATGTAATGATGCAAAAAAAAAAAGTGTCGACCGAAACATGGATGTTTTTGAGCCTCCCAAAAGATGGGTATTTTGTGACATCAGTTCGCCACAGCTGGAGACTTTGCAATCCTCTCGGATTGACTGCTCCTGTGGATGCAGGTGGCTGCACAAGCTGACAATCTGGGCAAGCACTGATGATTTCCCTTGCTTGGCTTTTTGAAAGGCAAAAGGATTCCATCAATGCTTGTGCATTCTGATGGAAAAATGCATGGCTCAATTTTGCTTGCTTGAAAATGTCTGGCAGTGGCTGTGAGATGGGCATCGTGAGCTTGTCCACGTGAGCATTCCCTTCTGCTAAAAACCCTGGAAGCGAGGAATGCGCCCTGATGTGTGCAACAAAGTATTTGTGTTCTCTGCTTTCTAGGATTGTTCTCATGCATGATAGATATGAATATAGAATTTCATTACCTGTGTGCTTTAAAAGTGATCCCTCCAATTGTTTGACCACATTTGCAACATATGCTGAATCTGTGATTAGACTGAGAGGTTCCTGAAATAACTGAAAAACCCTGACCACTGCTGCCAATTCTACAATTTGTGGTGAACCCTGTACTGTTTTGGTATCTGATTCCCATTCCCCTGTTTTTGGGTTTTGCCATGTGATCACTGATTTGTGAATTTTCCCTGAACCATCAGTGAACACTGTCACCCCTTCCACTGGTTCCTGACTTATTTTTGGGTTTTCTCTGAAACTTATTTTTGCATTTAACATTCTGTGAGCTGGAAAATGAACTGTGCAAATTCCTGGATACCCTAACAACACGATTGAAAAATCTTGTGATTTTTGCTTTGCCCACTCGAAATATCTTTTTTTCAAGGGTAAATGAATGATTGAGAAATCTTTGCCTGACATTGTCAGCAACCTTGTCCTTGCTTTGATAATGATCTGAGCCATCATCTTCAAGTCTATGAGAATTGTTTTCAAGGGCCTGTAAGCTGGAAAAACCCACTCTATCATCAGAAGAGGGTCCCTTTGAGATGAATCCCATTGAAAAATCAACCCATAGAGTTGTGCTGTTTCCCCCAGCACTGCCAAATAGAAAGGCAGTGATTTCACAAAGCGATGTGCTTGTCTCTGTTGAATCATCTCTGTGATCTTTTCAAGATCTTTCTGTGCTTCAGGTGTGAGAGTTCTGGGAGATTTGATGTTGTTGTCCCCTCTCAAGAGGTCGAGTAATGATGAAATGTCATCATTTGTGATTCCCAAGATTGGTCTCACCCAGTTGATCTCCCCCAAAAGCTGTTCCAAGTCCTGCAGATTGGTGACTTTTGTGTTGATTTCCAGTTTCTGTGGCCTTATTGTTTGCTTTGTGATCTTCCATCCCAGATATTTCCAAGGTTCTTGTATTTTTGAGGCACTGATTTCCAGTCCTGCTTTTTGCACCTCTGCGATCACACAGTCGCGGACTTTCTGCACCTCCTGTTTTGTTGGTGCTGCAATTAGCAAATCCTCCATGTAATTAATGATTTTTGCTTCCGGATGTTTCTTCCGCGCTGGATGCAAAGCTTGAGCCACATACCATTGACAGATGGTTGGGGAATTTTTCAGGCCCTATGGGAGAACCGTCCAATGGTACCTTTGCAGGGGCTCCTCCCTGTTGATGCTTGGAACGGAAAATGCAAAATGTGGAGCATCATCTGGATGGAGTGGAATGCTGAAAAAACAGTCCTTGAAATCGATGATCACAAGCGACCAATCTCTCGGGATCATTGAGAGAGATGGAAGTCCCAGCTGAAGTGGTCCCATGTCTTCAACGACCTCATTGATCTTCCTGAGATCGTGAAGCAGTCTCCAAGATCCTGAAGTTTTCTTGTGAATGATGAACACTGGGGAATTCCATGGGCTGTTCGTTGGTTTGATTTGTCCCTTCTGCAACTGTTCCTGGACCAACTTTTTCAATGCACTCCATTTCTTTCACTCAAGGGGGCCACTGATCCACCCAAACGGGATCATTTGTTTTCCAAGTCAATTTCAGAGTGGTGAGTGCCACAGTGACCCCTGTTCAAAATCCAACTCCAATTTCAGTCCCCATTGTGCTAAGAGGACTCTTCCCCACACTGTGATGGGCTTTTGCACAATGAAAGGATGGAAGATTGCTGTTTTTCTTCCTGGACCTGTGACAACAATTGCGTTCTCACTCTGCATGCATAGGGAACTTCCTCCTATGCCTGTGAGAGAGCTCAAAGGTGCAACCAAGTCCCATTCCCGGGGCCAAAAGATGTATGAAATGACTGTGACATCTGCCCCTGTGTTGAGCATTCCTGTGATGACAACTGTTTTTTCACTACTAGTCAATTGACAGGTAACGATGGGTCGATCTCGGCTCAAATGTTTCACCCAAGACGCATGTATTTCCACTTGGTCACCAGAAAAAGAGTCCTGCTTGTGAAACACTGGCATGATTTGCTCTCCTGCATGAGATGGCAAAGCCATGGCCTGGGCTTTCGGTGTATTTTTTGGAATTGTCAAAGGTGGTCGAAGGGCTTTTGCAGTGACCATCAGCTCCTCTTTGTGGTTTGCTGAAATCAAGGATGGATAAACAAGTCCAAGAATGCTGCTTCTGCCCCTGGCCACTATCAAAAAATCTTGCCTTTTCCAAGAAGTCCCAGTGACAACCGTGGGTATCGCTGCGTGGCTGTTGTCCAAAAGACACGTCAATTTGGAGGTTGCCAGCACGCATTGGAATCTGGGCAGTACCAAGTCTGGGTCGCTGGGGACACTGGAGATTGCTCTGCTGAGGGGATCTGTTCGTTGTTCCCCAAGGATTGTCCCTGCTGACTTTGCGTCACCGCCATGATTTGTGTCGAAACACGCTGACGATGATCCACGCTCTTTTGCCCGTTTCCTGGATGCGGCAGAGTTCTTCCATCCACATCTGTCTGCGAACGACACTCACTCAGGAGATATCTCCCTCTCCTGCATCGGGGACAAAAGTCTGGTGCTTTGTCAGGTTTTGCAAATTGTGGGCCGATCCTTTTAATATGTCCTTTTGCCCCACACCCAAAACATCGCCTTTCTGCTCTGCTGTTGCTCTTTGTGTAATTTGCAAGAGCTTCCTTGACACGCTTCTCAATTCGCTCTCCCAACTGCTCTTCCATGATGGATGCGACAGGCTGTGGTGTCCCCACCTTGCTGCACTCCTCTATCATGTCTGCCAAGGTGGCCTGGTGTGGCATCATGCTGATGATTCGCCTGCATTCCGGGTTGGCACTGGAAAAAGCGAGACTTTTGATTAAATGTGGATTTGCCCCCTCATCGGCCACTTGTCGTTCCACTGCCTGGGAAAGACGACCCACGAATGAGGAGAACGGCTCTGAAGGACCCTGCTTGATCTCCGTGTAGATGTTGTCCTGGATTCCCGCCTGAGCAATCTGTAGGATTGCACTCCGTGCCGCTTCTTTGATGTCGCTGAGCACGTTCCGTGGAAGCCTCACCGCTTGTTGAGTCGGGTCGTCTTCGGGAGGATCACCAGCAAGCTGCACCATGGTGAAGTTCGCGTTTGGTCTGCCCTGGTATCTGGCTCTCAGCTCCTCCAGGGATCTCCTCCATGCCTTCTGCCACACGAGAGCTTGGGCATCTGTAAGAACTGATGTTGTGAGATATTTAAGATCATAGGGTGTTAAATCATACATACCAAAAATGCTCTTCAACATCTGCTTGAAGTACAGTGATGACAACCCATTGTCTCAGATGGCCTTGGCAAGGTCCTTGATCGCACCACATTCCAGGCGTTCCCACCTCAGGTTTTGGCCCTGAGCGTCGTAGCTCACTGGCATCATGATGTTTCCCGAGCCCTGCAACAAACCTTTCTCCTTTTCCAATTCTGCTCGAATGTCCTGCCAGTCTAATTGTGCACTCGGTAAAGCTGGAAGTTTTGTGGGTACTTGCCTGTAGAATGAAGTCATCTGTTGTGACTGCTGCGTTGGTGCAGCAGAACTCACCGACACCAACAGCATCTGTGGCATCTGCAAAGATGAAGGCTGAGTGCTTGAGGATGAGAACGAAGCGTCTGCTGTGGAGGAAAACACATGACCGCCCTGCATTATTTGGAAAATTTGCAGAAGATGAACCAACAGCTCTGGATGCGACTCCAAGGCTGTGTCCAAGTACCGTAAAAGAAACTCGACAACCCCTTTTGATATTAAAATTGACTCTCCCTGACCCGAAGAATCGGCAGACCTTGACGTGGGAATTGTCCAGACTGGAACACCCTCCAAAGCGGTGATACGTACAGTACCATCCTGTTGCTGCGCCTCGGCAGGAGTGTCCTGAGTCCCCTGCCGTTCTGGAATCAGCGGAGGTTCCTGCTGTCGTGCGGGTGTGGTTTTCCTCACCCTGGACTTCTTTTTACATGGAACTGGAAAAAAGTGCTGCAATGCTACAGTCCCACCACTGGGTGGCGCAGCGGTTTGACCAACCGGGTCTGGCAACACCTGCTGCAATGTTGCGGTCCGGCCACTGGGTGGCGCTGCCGCCCGACCGGCCGAGGTCGGCGCTGCCAAAGACTGTGACGTTTGCTCCCCTGTTTGTATCTCTAATAAATCTCGGAGTATTCCTTCTAACAACTGATTCTCACTTGCAAATCCTGCAGTCTGGGATAGCCACTCTTGCTGTGTCAACTGTTTCAACTTTGCGATGTCTGAGGCTGGCCGGGATTGGTCCTGGGCTGGCTGCGTGTGTCTCGGTTGCCGTGGGAACGGAGGGGGGCGGTGCCCTGGCAGGCGTTCGCACGCCGGACACGCCCCGCCCCTGCCTGCGTCATCACGGGGGTGTGGACGCTCCCGCCCCGACCCCGCCCGCGGCTCCTCCTCGCTCGCCCCGGCGCAGCCGCGGTCTCGGAAGCGCTCCCGTCCTCCCCGAGACCGATGTCGCCACCTTCCCGATCCCACTCCGGCTCTGATGTGTCCGCCCCGCTCTGCCCCTCATAGGGACACGCCTCTCCTGGCTCCGTGCCGACGCCCGCAACCCGAGCGCGTGGCTCCCGTCCCGTCTGTGCTCGTGTCGCGCCCGCGCCATGCGAGGCGCCCTCCCCCGCCCCGGCCTCTGGGTGTCACGGCACCGTCACGCGCACGCGCGCTGCCGCTGCCGCGAGACGAGCATCTGCCGCGGGTCTGTGCTCGGTCTCCGCCGCTGCCTGGCCAACGCCGCTGCTGCGATCTGGGAGCCTTCACCCCGAGCCTGCCGGGCGGCCGCTTCCGCAGCTGCGCGGGCTCTCGCCGTGGCGCGCGTTACAGGGCCCTCGGGACGTGCAATCGCCGCGCTCGCACCCCCCCGCCTCCTCCGCGGTTCCCTTCGCCCTCACGGTCCCCCGCTCCCGCCGGCGCCGTGGGCTGCTGTAAGCTGCCCGCCGCCGCCGCTGCGAGAGACGGCTCCCCCTCCTCCCTGGGCTCTGCGCTCCCGCCTGCACCCTCCCCCGCCGGTGCCGCTGCAGCCCCCCGCGCTGTGAGTGTAGGCTCGGGGTGCTCCCAATCTCCTTCCCCACCGAGGGTAATAGTTACTCCTGGCTGATCTGCGACCGACTGAGGGATTTCTGTATCGGAGGACCCTAGAGATTCTGGGGGCTCAGGGGAATCTGAGGGACTGTGGAAACCCGGGGACCCTGGACGTGATGGAAAATCGTCCCCTTGCTTTGCCACGGGAGGCAGTCCTGCTTCCCCTGGATCCGTGGTGAAGAGAGCTGCCCCGTGCTGCTGGCTGGGCACTTCTCCTCCCTGTGCTCCTCCAGGAGCCTGAGCTCTCTGCTGTAAAATGACAGACCCCTTGCCACCTTGCAAAACTGACTGTAGCATTATTCTTGCTGAAGTCAAAAGTTTTGCGGCAATCTTATCTCTTTTGGTGGCTAGGTGAGACAAGTGCCTGTTGATCTCTTGCCAGAAATTTGATTCAACCAAGAGATGCGTCTCTGTGTGCGGGTAATTACACCGGACCCACAACAGGGCTCTCAGCTCTTTTAGAGCCATCTCCACAGGATGTGTGGATACCACCCCCTGTAGGGCTGACAAAATTTGGACCGGCTCCTGGGAGTATGCCCCCCTCATATTCTTGATTTCGACTGTTCTCACCAAAAGCTGAATCAGCACGAGGTCGGTCCGGAGATGGTCCTGATCACCGTCCAGCAGATCACAGGCGGGAAATTTCAGGTGCGCGCTTCTGGTTTTTCTCCTCTCCGGGCTGCTCTCCAGACGATTTGTCTTGGTGAAGGTCAGGATGTTTTGTCTTGACCTCTCCGCTCCCTCTCTCTTTGGAGCCTGCAGAGTGTGCCTTTTTCCTGGGTGGAGGTTGGAGGTCGTCTGGTAGATTGGCTTATTACCACACCCCTCCAGGCACGGCAGGAACAGGGCTCACCCCCAGATTGGGGTGACCCTGAAAGATGGAAAAGTCTCTCCTCCAGCCTGTGCCTTCAAAGAAAGACTCAATAGTCTTCAGTCCTCTGGTCTCAAGGTAGTTTATTGTGTGTTATCTAAAAGATTTTCTTCCTGAGCTGCTGCGGTCCGTTCAGCAGGTCAGACAAAGGCACACACTGACTCCCAGGGGGCTGGTGCCATCTTTTATATCATCCATGACGTGTTAAATGTTTATGGTTTTACCCCAATGCCTATCACCTATATTGAATGGTGACTTTCTACTCTAAACCAATCTGTGAGTGCCAACATCACCATGAACATGGAGGTTAGGAAGGAGAAAGAAGGGGGACAGGGCACGCCCAAGTCCCTTCATCTTAGAACTTCTGACCCCCATGTACAAAACTCAGACCCCTCTGTACAAGGCCTAAAACCCCCCTGTACAGCACTCAAAAGTTCTTCCTTTCACTTTGTGACTACTTCTACTATAATATCTAAACTTGTGTGATTTCTTGTTCTTCCTGCAAGGTTGGTAAATTGTTCCATGGGTCAGATTCAAAGCCACAGGGGTTTCCAGCTGCATGCCAGGGTCTCAAATGCTTCCGACCTGTGCCCAGAATATCCAAGAGTGTCCAAGGGACATTCTGGGTTCCGACAAGAACAGGATCATGAGAAGTCAATGAAGAGTCTTGAATGCAGCTTTCCCCACGCCTCCCTCCTTCCAGCTGCACCTCCTCCCCCGGCAGTGCAGGAGACAGGGAATGGGGCCGTGCTCAGTTCATCCCCCGTGGCTTCTCCCTCTGCCCAGGGACAGGAGTCATTCCCCTGCTGCAGCCTGCGGTCTGTCCCACCAGAGACTTCTCCAGGAACTTCTCCAACCGGAGTCCATCCCCTGGGGCACAGCCCCCCTCCAAGTGCTGCAGCGTGGGTCACTGTGCCACGGGGTCACTCCTTCCAGGACAGGCTGCTCCAGCGGGGGCCCCTCTGTCCATGGGGTCACAGCCTCCTCTCAGGCATCCCCGTGCTCCAGCCTGGCTCCTCCAGGGGCTGCAGGGGGATCTCTGCATCCCCATGGATCTGCAGGGGGATCTCTGCATCCCCATGGATCTGCAGGGGGATCTCTGCATTCCAATGGATCTCTGCATCCAGCACTCCCGTCTTTGGAGGCACCAGGAATAGGCTGAGCTCTGCCTGAAACTCTTCTTACATTCCCCACACCCTTCCCGGCACAGGGAGGGTTTTCCCTCCTCACAGCTCCCCGGGCTGGGTTTGCAGCCCCTCCTCGTGTGGGACCTCTGGGGCTTTTCCTCCCCATTGCATTCCTGTGCCGTGGAGCCATTCCAAATGGTCTCTTCCATGAGGTTCTTTGGCATGGATTTGTTCTCCCTGGTCCCTGTCCACAGCTCAGTGACTGGGGCAGGAAGGACAAGGAGAGTTAGAAACAGGGAGAAGGGAAAAGGAAAAGCCAGGAGAGGAAGGAAGAAGAAGGAACAAGGGAGGAAGGAAATGGGAAAAAACGTAGATGGATGAAGGAGAGAATGAGGAGAGGAAGCAGGGCAGAGAAGAAGCTGGGATTTGTGTCCATGCCAGAGGGAAGGGGAAGGAGATCCCCTCAATCCATCCCTGGCAGGACGGCGTCAGCAGCGAGGTTGTCCTGCAGCCAGGGGCGATGCTGGGCTGGGAGATGGAGCAGGAGAGAGGGGCAAAGGGGCAGTGACTTCCTCCTCACCTGCCTGGCTGTCCCAGTCTGTAGCGTCCTGGCACTACCAAGGCCCTTGGAGCGTCCGGCACTGATGAGCCCGAAGCTCACGGCGACTTTATAAAGCTGACAAAGTAGGCAGGATGGGTCTTTGTAGGATCTCCAGCAAACTGGTTTATTGGAACAGGAACAGGGCACAGAGCTGAACAGGGACCAGGGACAAAGACAGGCTGCAAGCTGAGGGCACAGGGGGTTTTTATATGGGGCAGTGAGGGTGGAGCTGAGGGTCAGGGTCCAATGGATATGGGGGAAAATGGTGCAAAGGAGGGGTTAAGGGTTGGGTCAGCTAATAGGGAAACAGAGGCAGAGAAATGCAGTAAACTTGGGCCAGTGGAGGGACAGAGAGAGGAGAACATTCTAGGGACTAACCAAAATAGGTGACAGGGGTTGAACTGGGGTAATTAGGCCAACGGGCCAATGGGGTAACATAACTTTACAGAAATCAGCATGTGCCTGCAAAGATCTATGGGAGAAGCAAGCTTCTCCCCATAACCTTGAAATCTCTTCTTGTTTGGGACCAGTCCTCCACAGCTGAGGGACTGAGATTCTGATGGTAGGCTCCTGGGCCTCCACAGCAGTGCATCTTCCTTTTCCTTGTTTTCATTGCAGCGTCATTCTCCTCCACCCAGATGAAATTGAGGATTGGCAATGGCTTGCAAGAAAGCAAGGGGTGAGTACCTTGGGTTTGGTGAGAAATGAGCCTCATGCTTTAGAATTTTTAAAATTTTAAGAAGGCATAATTAGAGACAAATCAATAACAGCTCTGGGTGCTTGGCAATGGCCAGCGGCACACTGGTTAACCATAGCAACTCTTCTTATCTACTTTTTCTTTTGTATTTTTCAAAAACATATTGATAAAGATTATACATATTCAAACATTTCTTTGAACTCGTTTACTTGTTCCAGGAACTCTTGAAGTTGGTTTGACCCCCAGGCTGCCTTTCTAGAGTACGTGCAGGAATCGTGGATTGTTGTTCTGAGGGTTATGTGTCACTTCCTCACAACAGCCCCCTGATCCCTGGTTTCAGCTGTGAGTCTGCAGGCCCCAAGTTGGGCAACTCCCTGGGGGCTCCCCTGGCAGGGGAGACCCTCCTGGAGCAGTTCTGTGTCAGGAAGGAGAGACACATTGGACTTTTTTGGTCTTCAGCTTCTGTTAATTGTTAGCTTATCAAAACTTCATCACACTGTCTGCACCAGACTCTGCGTGCAGGAAAAACAGCATAAAAATAGCCAACAATCTCTTGTTACAAGGCATTTTGAGTCTAATAAAAAACTCCGCTACCCAATTAAGATGTGATATGTTGTTTTGTGTTTTTATACCCCTGTAACTGTTCTGTAATGGTTTGCCCCTTCACCCCCGTTTTCTCCCAATGGTTTCACCCTGAGCTTTCCCGCCTTTCCCTCAATGCCAATCTCCCTGAAAATGCTCAGTCATTCCCCTGTCCCCTCCCTGGCACCCTGTGCATCACTTGGTTCCCCATCCCGCTCTCCCAGAATCTTCCACCTTGGGCAGAGTGAGTGGCCGAGGGCCAGGGGTCGCTCCCTTAAACTTCCCCCATTGGTTTGTGTGTCTGTCTGTCCCTCTGCCTTCCACTCCCCCAAATCCCCCCATTGGGTGGTGGGCGTCCCTTCCCCCTGGTTACCATCCTGGTACTTAAGACAATTGTGAGAGCCTCGAGAGTGCTTTCGGCTGTCGGGACAATGGCATTCGTAGCTCTTCAGAGCTTGGATTAAACTTGAGACTTTTTCCCCGGCCTTGAGTCGACTCCCTCATTATCTCCTAGGATGCTGCCTCTTCTCCTTACAAGGCAGACAGAGAAGCGCTCTGTCTTAGCCACTCCCCGAATCTTCTCGAGAAACAGGGGCGTGTCCCCTGCAGCTGACTGTGCCTCGGTGGGGCAGGCGAAGCCAGGGAGCTTCAGGGTAGGCACTGTGGCAGTGACACCTAAATTATTTTCCTTTTGTCCCAGGTTGAAATGCAAGATGTTCATTTCCCATCTGTGAGTAGTTTCTTCTTACCTTTTCTACCTGCTCCTTATCTCTTATCTTCTTATCTTTCCCCCCCGTGGGAGGATATCTGTTGTTAATGGCCCATTCAATGTCACAGCATGACTGTTGAAATTACATCATCCCATTGTGGGATGCTCTGCCCAGAGGGAGGAGACAAGCATTTCCTGACTGAATATAATCTGGGCAGTTTACCACTGGGAACAGCTGGGGTTTCTCCAGTGCACCTTCAGAGGAAGATTACACCCTTCTACAAGATCTGACAGAACCACATCAGCCACTTTGGGAAGACTGAGGCCATTCCAGTCTGGACTCCCACCACCACCAGAGTGTCAGGTTGTATTCTGACTCTGTCAGTGGTTCTTTTCTTTCCTTTTGTATTATTGCATGTATTTAGTTTTTTTCTTTCTTTTCCTAATAAATTGTATTTCTGACTTGAAATCTCTCACTGGTTTTCCTTTTCAAACCAGAACACCTTTCTAACCCAATAACTGACCCCCAAAGACCCGCAATGCACATTTTTCTACCCAATTACAAGATACCACCTAACCCAAGGAGAAAAAGGAAGAAGAAGAAAGAAGAAGGGAACTTAAGACAACACCCTACATCTTCCATCTTGAACCCATCTATAACATACTAAAAATCCTAAAACCTAAATGTCTCACCCATGTGACATACTCCACTACTCTCTACAATTCTCTACAATCTCTTTCACACTTTTGTGGTTTCTAGTTTACCTTGAGGCTTTGGAAGTTTTCTCCATGAATGAGGGTCAAAGTCAGTGCTCCCCTGGGGGTCAGGGCACCCCAGAGTAGACAGAGAAATATTCCCAGTGCCCTGGGTTTCCACATCAGCAGGCGACAGTTATTGACAGTCGAAGGGTCAGCGGCAGGGGTCCTCATCACACCCGTTCCTTAAATGTTATCTGGCCATGCAGACGGTTTTAGCTACTTCCACAAGTACTTTAAATCAACATTAGCTGTTTCACAAATATCTCTGAGTTATTCTTGTCAGTTAGTTACAAAAATAAAAGCATTAGTTATTATTTCACAACTGCAGCTACTTCTGCAAAAGTTAACATTCTAATGCAAAACACATAGCATCCATTTCAATACTTTGCAAAAGCCAAAACTATAATGTATGTTTTTCACGCTGTCCACAAACTAAAATATCATCCATGAATGATGTTCTGAGGATATGAGCGACACAGGGGCCAGGGCACTGGCCACAAAAAGCCGACAAATGGTACGACAGCGAAAGCAGTTAAAAGTGATTACAAACTGTAGTGTATCAAAATCAGCTCATCTTTCATGTTGTGATTAGGAATAAGTTGCAGAAGTCAAGACATAATAGCAAAAGCCACCAACTACATAGTTCTTTATAACAAACCCAGGGCAGGTTTTTCCCTTGCATGGAGCACTTGGGCCTTCCCGGGGCCCCTTCTGCCCTCTCGCAGAGCCGGTGGCATTTTCCACCACCCACAGTTTGTAACCAAGAGTCGGGTGCAGCCGAGAAGGCTCCAAGCGCCTCCTTCCAGGCTGACTCTGCAGATGCCGAGGCTGCTCTGGGCTCTGCCAGGGCTCTGCTGGGGCTCAGCTCTGGGCGAGGCTGGGCCCGCTCTCCCCTCACATTGCTCCGGGCAGCTGAGTCACACAGGGAGAAGGAAGGGACACGTCAAGGGAGTTGAGGTTTAAGAGAGTTTTTATTCAAAAAACTGCCATACCAAACAGGCTGTCATAAGAGCCGTAACAAACAGGCTGTCCTAACTACCTTAACCAACTAGCACTGCTAACTACCATAACTAACTGGCACTGCTAACTACCAAAACTAACTAGTTGTCCTAACTAACTACTGTGACTAAACGCTGTCCTCCAGTGCTTCATCTCCTCCGCTGCTGCCTCAGTTGCTTTGCTGCAGTGATCAGAGGGGTCAGGCTGCAGAGAGGCTTGGCTGATGATAAAAATGGGTGCTGCCCAAAGGAGAAAAAAGAAAGAAATGAACCGTTACTTTCCAGAGTCAACTTCCTCACAGGCTCTGTTGCAACAGGACAAAGGGAAATGGTCTGAAACTCAAGAGGGAGAAGCAGGCTCAGATGAGATCTAAGGCAGAATTTTTTTAGCAGGAGAGTGGGGAAGCACTGACAGAAGGTGCCCAGAGATGTGGGAGGTGCCTCCTCCCTGGGAACATCCAAGCTCAGGTCAGGCAGGGCTCTGAGCCACCTGAGCTGCTTGAAGATGGCCCTGCTCGCTGTGGGGCCCCAGGTGCAGATGACCTCGAAAGGCCCCTGCCAAGCCAAACCAGGCGAGGATTCTGCTTGCTTTGCATGTGGAAAGCAGCGAGACCGGAGACCATCGGAGGGGGCCCCACAAGAAAACCCCTCCCTGGCGCTGCTGCTTCCCCTGCAGCCGCTTGGCATTCACCTGCAGCAGCTCCTGGGCAGACCAGCGCCGCTCCTCGTCCGGCTCCAGGCTGCACTCGAGGAAGTCCCGCAGCAGAGCCGACAGGCGCCTGGGCTCCTGCAGCTGCGGGGTCCCGTTCTGCCGGATCAGAGCGCGAGCCTGCAGGAAAAGCAAACTCAGCGCTCTGCCAGCTTCCTTCCCAACCACAAGTGCTCACATCGACCCCAGCTTCCCAGCCCCAGCTCCAGGGGCACTTTCCTCCCTGGCAGAGATGCTGCTCACAGCTCATTTTTCTATGCCAACCAAAAAGCCCAAACCCTGGTGCTGCCGCAGCCACTGTAAAGAGCTGGTGCACTTGCTTCACATTTTCAGGTCATCCTCACAGCCAGAAGAACTGAAACAACGTAAATCCCAAAGTAAATTGTGTCTGGAGACTGCAGAATATGTGTGTTGAGACTCCAGTGTTCTGGGAATTCCCTTCCCCATGTGCAGAAACCTCCAGCTGCTGCTCCCAGTGCAGGGTCACCCTGTGCTCACAGGCCTCTGCAACCACTGCAGAATTGGCCTCTTACCATGGCCCTCGTTTCCTTGAAGTAAGGAGGTTCTCCTTCCACCATCTCGATGGTCACAATGCCGAAGGACCAGATGTCCACCTTGGGGCCGTAAGGAGAACTGGTGACAACTTCTGGGGCCATCCAGTGAGCAGTGCCCACCATGGAGCTGCGCTGGTCCTGCTCAGGGCTGAGCTGAGCGCTGAGGCCAAAATCAGCTGAGGACAGAAACAAACACTGTCAAAGGCAGCTGGAATGAGGAAACCAAGCACAAAGACTCCCCGCTCTCAGTCTGAGAATGCAGAAGTGATGTCAGCTGGGAAAGTCCTCAGGGCTGTAGCCAAGGAAAGATGGAACTGAGCTGGACCCTTAAAGAAACCCTCAGCTTTCGTGTAGTTGCTTTTACTGATTCCCTTGCAGCTTCAGATCCCAACTCCTGCCCCTCTGGTAGGGCCATTGCCAGAGCAATGGCACCCCTGACAGCCTGCTGCTCTCCTGAGCTCTCTGCAGGGGCAGCTGCTCTCAGCTGGCAGCAGGGGCCGGGCAGTGCCCCCAGCAGCCCTTGTGGGGCTCTGGCCGTCACTGGGAAGCAGCCCCACAGCCGCACTCCGGGAGCGCCGTGCCTGGCCAGGAACACCCACCCAGCTTGACAGAGCCGTCCATTCCCAGAAGGATGTTGGAGCTCTTCAGATCTCTGTGGATCACCCGGTTCGAATGGAGGAAATCCAGGCCCTGCAGACACTGAGAGAGAACAAGAAACACGAGGGTAAAAACCAATGGCCGGAATATATCACACAAGAAAGGACAGTTTAGAATTCTGCCAGCAGCGACTTTGCTGTGACAGGACAGGAGTGCAGTGCAGACAAGCTCCAGGCAAACGGTTCAGGGCAAAGCTGAGAACAGCACATCAAATCCAAAACAGACAGAGAGTGCCACAACAGCAGGAAAGAGAGCAAGAACAGAGTAGAAGTGCAGTGCTGCTGGCAGGCCGTTCACTGCAGGGGCTCTTTCTTCTCCAGCCCATGAAAACAACAGAGAAACAAAGCCCTGAGCCTGGAGCCACTCCTGCTCTCACGCCCTCTTGGGAAGGACCATCGTGTCCAAGGCATGGCAGTCACAGGCAGGATCCCTCACCTCCCGACTGACAGCTGCCATCTCTCCTTCAGCCATGCGTGTCTGTCTGACAACGTCCTGCAAAGTTCCTCCATCCATGTATTCCATCACCAGCCAGAGATCTCCATCAACAAGGAAGCTGGAAGAGGAAAGCAGTGGCATGGAGACCAATGTGCAGTGCTCAATTCCCCCATGGAAAAGCCTGGAGTGGAGTTTTGCTGCCAGGTCACTTGTCAATGAGGACAGAATCCGATGGAGAGACATTCCTGCCAGGCTGCACAGCCCTTGGGATCTGCACAGTCTAAAGGAGGAGACCCCTGTGAGAAAGGAGAGGCCTGAGATGGCAAGCAGGTGAAAAATGCAGTTTAGCAAAGGCCCAGATCAATGTGGAACCACAACACTGGCCCCCAGCTGGTTCAGCTTCTGAACTCATCAGTTCCACCCTTCCCTGCAGAACAAGGCAACGCAGCTCCCAGGGTTATCCAGGGGAGGAGGCCGGGCAGCACTTGGGACAAAAGGGGTCAGAAAACCTTTCAGAAAGTCCCTTCAGAAACAGGCAAGGCCAGTGACAAATGGGCAAACGAGGCATTTCTGGGAACAAGAACCTGGTCTTCCTGGCATCTGCAGCAATAGGAAAGGGCTGGGAAGAAGAAGCCAAGGGAAATAATTTCTGCTGTGGTTTATCAGCACTTGTTGTAAGACACAGAAACAGGGTCAACTTGAAGGGAAATCCAAACCAAAGCAACAAAAGCACACGGAGGGAGTGAACTGCCAGGCTGTAGATTTAGGAAAATACATCTGGGTCAGGCATTTTCAAATCAGGATACAGACTACGGATGGCAGGAAAGGTTAAGGCAGGGCCCGGGCATGGGATAAGACCTGGAGCACTCACCTGTCCAAAGAGCTAACAATGTTGGGGTTCTTCTTGTCCTTCAGGAGCAGGAGCTCATTCACAGCTCGTTCCCTGTTCTGCCCTCTCAGACTCATTTTCTTTATGGCCACCTGAAGGGACATTGCAGACCTTTCACTGGAGGAGTCCGTGGCAGGAGGCTGCAGCAAACACGGAGCGAGTCTTTTTGGGGCGACGGAGCCGGGCTGTGCCCAACTGCCTTGGGATGGGACACCAGAGCTCAGCAAGTGCCATTCCCACAGCCCATTGCTCTGCTCGCTGGGGGCTGCTTACAGGACACATGGCCAGAGACATTTGGCCTTGCAGGCTCTGCAGAAATGGCCCCTCAGCTGTCAGCCTCCAAGCTCTAACCACATTCTCTGCACCTACAGTCTTCTCAAATGGCCTCAACACTCTCATTATTGTTCAAACATATTTTGAAAGCAGGAGGTAATTCTGGTTCTGTGCAAACAGAGCAAAACAGCCGGGAACCCTTTAGCAGTTCTTCGGGATTTGGTCATGATTTCAGATGCAACTGCTCTGGTTGGGATTGCACAACAAAGCAAACACACACATCCATTGCTCAGGTGGTCCCTGTCACAGGCTGTCACTGACCCTAGAGCCAAACACAACTGCAGGGTTTAGGAGAAAGCTTTGCTCTGGACATCCATCTTCTCATTTCTCTCCCTCTCTCTCTGTGAACAGCTGCAGTGGAACTAAAACCCCAAACTGAGCCCAAGCAGGATCTCTCCCTCATTAGGCCTTGAGGTATCCTTTGAAGATGAAAGGCAGGATGGAAAAACTGCTAAATAGTGTTCCTGTCTGAGGCTGGGGTGAAGATAAATTGGGCCTCAGTCTCCAGCACTGATGCATTTCCTCTTTTAGATATGAAGACCAAGCCAGCGTGTCCTGCTCTGACTGACACCGCTGCCCTCCTTGCATTCCTTTGGGCACTTCAGAAGGACCAAGTCTGTCCCAGCTGTGCTCTGCAGGCTGACACGGCTCTGCCTGCAGAGGAGCAGCCTGTGCAGGAAAGCTCTGCTGGCCCCCAAAGCTGCAGCCACAGCTCCCAGCAGAGGGGAGAGCCCTGGAGAGCTGCCAGACGTGCTGGGCGTGTTGACACTGACCTCTCCTCCAGTGGCCCTGTCGAGTCCTTTCGAAACGGTTCCAAAAGCCCTGGAGACAAAACAGCAGAGAAGAAAGAAGCAGCGCTTTAGGCCCTGGCAGTGAAAGCCAGCCCAGACAGGAGATCTCTGCTGCCTGCAGCGTTCACAAACACCTGGGGGCATCGACCCTTCCAACAACAGCGCAGCAGCCACCAGAATGATGATGATGATGATGCCCCACTCATGGCGATGATAACAGTAGAGGGGAACAACAATGACAGTGATGATGACGATGATGACAATGACGATGAAGGTGACAGAGAATGATGATGATGATGATGATGCACCACTCATGGCAATAATGACAGCAGATGAGAACAATTATGATGATGGCAATGATGGCGATGAAGATGCCATGTGGGTCTCCTCACCATGGTCTCCCCCAAGAGCACCTCAAGCAGCTGCGTGAGCACAAAGCCATCATGCAGGTCCAAGTAGAGGTCCCCGATGCGGCAGGCAGCGCGTGCTGGGTGGGCGTTCACCCACTTGGTGAAGGTCTTCTTCTGCACCGTGTCCCGCTCGTCTGAAGGGACATAGAGGTCACCACAAATCCACCCCAAATTCCACCCCAGAACCACCTTGAGACCCCAAATCCACCCTGAGACCCCCACGGGACTCAGGAGCCTCCAGGTGAACGTTCACCCACTTGGTGAAGGTCTTCTCCTTCACCATGTCCTGCTCATCCAGGGGACATCGAGGTCACCCCAAATCCACCCTGAGACCCCAAATCCACCCTGAGACCCCCATGGGACTCAGGAGCCTTCTGGTGGACGTTCACCCACTTGGTGAAGGTCTTCTTCTGCACCGTGTCCCGCTCGTCTGAAGGGACATAGAGGTCACCACAAATCCACCCCAAATTCCACCCCAGAACCACCTTGAGACCCCAAATCCACCCTGAGACCCCCACGGGACTCAGGAGCCTCCAGGTGAACGTTCACCCACTTGGTGAAGGTCTTCTCCTTCACCATGTCCTGCTCATCCAGGGGACATCGAGGTCACCCCAAATCCACCCTGAGACCCCAAATCCACCCTGAGACCCCCAAGGGACTCAGGAGCCTTCTGGTGGACGTTCACCCACTTGGTGAAGGTCTTCTCCTTCACCATGGCCTGCTCGTCCAGGGGGCATCGAGGTCACCCCAAATTTTGGGGGCTTTTGGGGGGTTTTGGGGTTTTCTGGGGAGAATTGAGAAGATTTTTGGGGTTTTTTTAGGGGTTTTTGGGTGGTTGAAGAGTTTTTTAGGGTTTTTTGAGGTTTTTGGGGTTTTTTGGGGGATTTGAGAAGTTTGTTTTGGGGTTTTTTGGGTTTTTTTTATTTTTTGAGGGTTGAAATCTGCAAATTTTTTGGGGAATATTTGGATTTTTTGGTTTTTTTTTGGGGGGGAATCTGCGAATTTTTTGGGAAATATTTGGATTTTTTTGGGGGGGAATCTGCAAATTTTTTGAGGAATATTTTGATTTTTTTGGGTTTTTTTTGGGGGGGAAATCTGTGAATCTTTGGGGAATATTTTCATTTTTTGTTTTTTTTTTTTGGTGGGGAAGGAAATATGAAAATTTTTGGGGAATATTTTGATTTTCTTGGGGTTTCTTCGGGGGGGAATCTGCGAATTTTTTGGGGAATATTTTGATTTTTTTGGGTTCTTTTTGGGGGGAGAAATCTGCGAATTTTTTGGGAAATATTTGGATTTTTTATTTTTTTTTCACCCACCAGCCAAGGCCTTGATCCGGGAGCACTCGAAGATTTTGGGGTCCCCCCAGGCTCGGGGCTCCGGGGGGGGGTCCCAGGGGCCGTTGTTGTTGTTGGGGGGAGGGGCGACCTCCACGTTTTCCAGCTCTGCCGCCATGGGGGGGTCCCCAAAATTGGGGAGGGGTCCCACAACGAGCTCAGGGGGGGCCTGGAAGAGATTTTTTGGGGGGGGGTTGAGACTTTTGGGGGGTAGAGACCCCCCGAGTTGGTTTAGGGGGGCTGGGAGCTCCCAAAATTCAATGAGAACCCCCCCGAGACCCCCAAAATCCCCCCCCGAAACCCTCCAAAATCCATTCCAGACCACCCTGAGACCCCCAAAATCCCCCCAAGAAGGCCCTAAAATTCTCTGAAACCCCAAAATCCATCAAGACCCCACACTGAGATCCCCAAAATCGCTCGAGACCCCCCAAAATTCACTGACACCCCCCAAAATCCCTCCTGAGACCGCCCAAAATTCTCTGAGACCCCAAAATCCATTGAGAGACCCCCCAAGATCCCCAAAATCCTCCCCCGCAACCCCCCAAAATCCCTCCTAAGACCACCCCAAAATTCTCTGAGACCCCAAAATCCATCAAGACCCCCACCCCGAGGTCCCCAAAATTCTCTGAGACCCCAAAATTCATGGAGAGCCCCACCCTGAGACCCACAAAATCCCTTCTGGGACCCCCCAAGACCCCCAAAATTCAATGAGACCCCTCCCCACAATTCTCTGCGAATCCCAAAATCCATTGAGACCCCCCTGAGACCCCCAAAAATCCTCCTGAGATCCCCAAAAATCCCCTGAGGCCACCAAAATCCATTCAAGACCCCCTGAAAATTCTCCGAGACCCCAAAATCCCCCCAGAACTCCCCCTAAGCCCCCCAACATCCCCCGAGAATCCTCAGGACCCCCAAAATCCCCCCAGGATCCCCCCCTAAACTCCCCTGAAATTCCCCCAAACCCCCCCGGACACCTCAAGACCTCCAGGACCTCCCTAAAGTCCCCGAAGACCCCCAAAACCCTCCCAGACCTTCCAAGACCCCCAAGGACCCCCAAAAATCCCCTAAAATTGTCCCAAAATCCCCTAAAATTCCCCCCAAATCCCCTAAAATTCCCCCCAAAATTCCCCCAATCCTCCCAAAATTCCCCCCAAATCCCCTAGAATATCCCCCAAAATTCCCCCCAAATCCTCCAAAATGCCCCCAAATCCCCTAAAATCCCCTAAAATTCCCCCAAAATCCCCCAAATCCCCTAAAATATCCCCCAAAATCCCCCCAAATCCTCCAAAATGCCCCCAAATCCTTTAAAATCCCCTAAAATTCCCCCAAAATCCCCTAAAATTCCCCCAATCCTCCCAAATTTCCCCCCAAATCCCCTAAAATTCCCCTCAAATCCCCCAAAATGTCCCCAAAATGTCCTCCAAAACCCCTAAAATCCCCCCAAAATCCCCTAAAATTCCCCCCAAATTCCCCAAAATGCCCTCAAATCCCCTAAAATTCCACCAAAATTCCCCAAAATCCCCTAAAATTCCACCAAAACTCCCCCATTCCTCCCAAAATTCCCCCCAATTCCCCCCCCCCCCCCCCAGCACCGGGACAAGCCTCGCCCCAAAATTCAAAAAAAAAAAAACATTCCCAAATCATTCCCAAAACGGGATGGGCATCGGGCAGCGTTATCCCGGAATTCCCGTTATCCCAGAATTTCTGTTATCCTGGAATTCCCGTTATCCCAAATTTTCCATTATCCTGGAATTTATGTTATCCCAATTTTTTCATTATCCTGGAATTTATGATATCCCAAATTTCCCATTATCCCAAAATTCCCATTATCCTGGAATTTCTGTTATCCCAGAATTTCTGTTATCCCGGAATTCCCGTTATCCCAAATTTCCCATTATCCTGGAATTTATGTTATCTCGGAATTCCTGTTATCCCAAAATTCACATTATCCTGGAATTCCTGTTATCCCACTTTTTGTCACTGTTATCCCAAAATTCCCATTATCCCAAAATTCCCATTATCCTGGAATTTATGTTATCCCAGTTTTTGTCACTGTTATCCCAAATTTCCCATTATCCCGGAATTTATGTTATCCTGGAATTCCTGTTATCCCAAAATTCACATTATCCAGGAATTCCTGTTATCCCACTTTTTGTCACTGTTATCCCAAATTTCCCATTATCCCGGAATTCCTGTTATCCCAAAATTCCCATTATCCTGGAATTTCTGTTATCCCACTTTTTGTCACTACTATCCCAAAATTCCCCTTATCCCAAAATTCCCATTATCCTGGAATTTATGTTATCCCAAAATTCACATTATCCTGGAATTCCTGTTATCCCACTTTTTCTCACTGTTATCCCAAAATACCCATTATCCCAAAATTCCCATTATCCTGGAATTTCTGTTATCCCAAAATTCCCATTATCCCAAAATTCCCATTATCCTGGAATTTCTGTTATCCCACTTTTTGTCACTGTTATCCCAAAATTCCCCTTATCCCAAAATTCCCATTATCCTGGAATTTACGTTATCCAAAAATTCCCATTATCCCGGAATTCCTGTTATCCCAGTTTTTCTCACTGTTATCCCAAAATTCCCATTATCCCGGAATTCCCGGTATTCCAACATTCCCAATTTTCCCATTATCCCCGTGATCCCAGTTACCCTGGTTTGTGTCCCCACTATCCCAAAATTCCCAACAGTATTCCTGTTATGCCAGAATTCCCATTATTCTGATATTCCCAATTTTCCCACTATCCCAAAATTCCCATTATCCCAGTACTCCCATTATCCCACTCTCCCAGTTATCCCAGTTCCCCCAATTATCCCAGTTCCCCATTATCCCTCTCTCCCAGTTATCCCAGTACTCCCATCATCCCAGTTCCCCATTATCCCACTCTCCCAGTTATCCCAGTACTCCCATTATCCCAGTTATCCCAGTCCCACATTATCCCAGTTCCCCAGTTATCCCAGTTCCCCCCATTATCCCAGTTCCCCATTATCTCAGTTCCCCCCATTATCCCAGTTCCCCATTATCCCAGTTATCCCAGTTCCCCCAATTATCCCAGTTCCCCATTATCCCACTCTCCCAGTTATCCCAGTTTCTCCCCCATTATCCCAGTTCCCCATTATCCCACTCTCCCAGTTACCCCAGTTTCTCCCCCATTTTCCCAGTTTCCCCATTATCCCGTGCTCCCCAGTTATCCCAGTTCCCCATGATGCCTGAGAGACTGGAGAGATTATATGGAACTGGGATAAAACAGGGAATGGGATCAAATAGGGACGGGGATCCTATGGAATGGGATAAACTGGACTGGGATAAACTGGACTGGGATTATATGGAACTGGGATAAAACAGGGAATGGGATCAAATATGGACTGGAATCCTATGGACCGGGATAAACTGGACTGGGGTTATATGGAACTGGGATAAAACAGGGAATGGGATCGAATAGGGCCTGGGACCCTATGGACTGGGATAAACTGGACTGGGATAGCCCAGACTGGGATCCTATGGACCTGAATCCTATGGACTGGGATAACCTGGACTGGGATTATATGGAACTGGGATCCTATGGACTGGGATAAAACAGGGACTGGGACCCTGTGGAATGCAATCCTATGGAGTGGGACCACCCAGACTGGGATAACATGGACTGGAATCCTACAGACTGGGACTGCACAGAGTGGGACTGCACAGACTGGGACCACATGGATCAGGACCATAGAGACTGGGATAAACAGGACTGGGATGATATGGAATGGGATCCTACAGACACGGAGCATACAAATCCCAGTACAAACTGGGATCGCATGGAAGAGGAGGGGTGAAGAAGGAGAGCGAGTAGGGCTGGAAACAGGAGAAGGAGATGGGAAAAGGGAGGGGGAAGAGGAGGAGGAGGAGGAGGGATGGAAGGGGAGGGATGAAGGAGGACAGGGAGGAGAGGATAGCACACAGGAGGAGGAGGAGGAGGTGCGATGGAAGAGGAGAGATGAAGGAGGAGAAGGCGAGGGGGGGTTAGGGAGAAGGAGAAGGGGGGAAGGAAGAGGAGAATCAGGCGGGGTTAGGGAAGAGGAGGAGGGGGGGAGAAGAGGAGGGAGGGAAGGGCAGGGATGAAGGGGACATTGGGGGTCCCGGTGGCGGCTGCCGGCAGAGGCAGCCTGGAGGAGCAGAGCCCTGTGTCCCCCAGGAGCCCAAAGTGGGGAGTCCAGAGAGGGGGGAGCGCCGCCATCGGCGGGACCCTCAAGAGCCTGGAGAGGGGCAGGGGGGACTCCTTGGAGCCCCTGCAGCCCCAAGCAGAGAGGAAGGGGAGAAGGGATCCCAGGAGCCCAAAAAGCCCCGGCAGCCCTAAATGGGGAGAGCCAAGAGAGGGGAGCTTTTGGGATTGCTGGGACTCCCAGCAGCCTGGGGAGGGCGGGCAGCGAGGAGAAGGGGGACCCCCAATCCAAGCGTGACCCCCAGCAGCTGGGACGGGGGGAGCCCCAAACAGCAAAGGGGAGGGAGCAGGGACGGGGAACTCCTGGGAGGCTTTTTCAGGGCTGAATCTTGGAGTTTGGGAGGTTTTATGGAGCCCAGGTGGCCAGGGACTTCTAGAGATGGACTCGGGCAGAGGGACCTTCAGACTCAAGGTGCTCATCCCTTGTTTTCCCCAGACCAGGATTTCCCATTCCCAGCCCCTGGGAGGCGGCGAGGAAGAGGAAGACCCTGTCCTTGTCCTTGCTCCCCCAGAGCAGGAGCTGAGGATGGAGAGCAGGGAGGACAAATCCCTGCAGCAGAACCTCGTGGAAGAGGCTGATTTGAGCGGCTCCACGACGCAGGAACCCAGCGGGAAGGAAAAGCCCTGGAGATGCCGCACGAGGACAGGCTGCAAACGCAGATCGCGGGGATCTGAGGAGGAAAGACCCACCCTGGGCCAGGAAGGCAGCCGGAGATCGAGCCGGAGCTCGGAGCTGGTGGTCCATGAGCAGCTCCATGATGGGGAGAAGCCCCACACGTGCTCAGAGTGTGGGAAGAACTTCAGGAGGAGCTCACACCTGATCAGGCACCAGAGGATCCACACTGGGGAGAGGCCCTACAAGTGTAGGGAGTGTGGGAAGAGCTTCAGGCGGAGCTCCCACCTGATGAAGCACCAGAGGATCCACACTGGGGAGAGGCCCTACGAGTGTGGGGAGTGTGGGAAGAGCTTCAGACAGAGCTCCAGCCTGAACGTGCACCAGAGGATCCACACTGGGGAGAGGCCCTACGAGTGTTCCAAGTGTGGGAAGAGCTTCAGCCAGAGCTACAGCCTGATCAAGCACCAGAGGATCCACACTGGGGAGAGGCCCTACGAGTGTTCCAAGTGTGGGAAGAGGTTTCAGACCAGCTCCCATCTCCTCACGCACTATCTGGTTCACACAGAGGAGAGGCCCTTCTGCTGCCCCGACTGCGGGAAGGGATTCAGGCAGAAGTCCCACCTCATCAGACACCAGCGCATCCACACCGGGGAGGGGCCCTACGAGTGTCCCCAGTGTGGGAAGAGCTTCCCCAGCAGCTCTACCTTGACCAAACACCAACGGAGCCACCGGTAATGGAAGCGCTGTGAGTGCCCCAATGTGAGGAGAGCTAAACTCCATCCCCCACTGGAGGACCCACATTGGGCACAGCCCTGGTGACCCACATTCCCTGTGATCCACGTTGGGAACACACCCGGCTGCTTCTCCTTTCCTATTGACCTTAATTTTTTTCTCTTCTCAATTTAACTGCACTCCAAAAGCCAAGAGGCATCGATCTTTCCCCTCAAAACCACTCACATGCCACTGAAAACCACTGAATTTTAACCCATAAAGGCTCAATCCCACCTCAATTTGCTTGTTCCCACCTGAAAAATCTCAATCCCACCCAAAACTCACTCGATTCCACAACCTCCAGAGTGAGATGGGGTTGGGAGGAGATTAGGAGAAGTGGGATCCCAGTTTGGAGCGGTGACATGGGGACTGTGTGGGGATGGGTGGCTGGGATGTATTTGATAGCAAATAAAACTTTCAGACTTACTGATTTCTTTGCCGTTCATTTTCAGTCCGTGGCAGTTCTGTCTGCAGAGCGCCGCCTCACAGAGTGTCCCCTCACAGTTCCCGCCCTTGGCCTGGCCCCGCCCCTTTCCCCTCACGGTTCCCGCCCTTGGCCTGGCCCCGCCCCTTTCCCCTTCACGGTTCCCGCCCTTGGCCTGGCCCCGCCCCTTTCCCCTCACGGTTCCGCCCTTGGCCTGGCCCCGCCCCTTTCCCCTCACGGTTCCCGCCCTTTCCCCGCCCCTTTCCCCTCACGGTTCCCGCCCTTTCCCCGCCCCTTTCCCCTCACAGTTCCCGCCCTTGGCCTGGCCCCGCCCCTTTCCCCTCACGGTTCCCGCCCTTTCCCCGCCCCTTTCCCCTCACGGTTCGGCCTTCGGGAACGGGGGAGGAGGAGGAGGGAGGGAGGAAGAGGCGCAGCGGCAGCCGGGAGCAGCCGGAGGAGAGGAGAGAAGGAATCGCGGGGCCCTGGCGCTGCCAGAAGTCGCCGCAGCCCCGGGAGCATCGCCCCCCATCCCGCAGGTGCCCGGGGAGGGGGAGCTCGGCCCAAATATCCCGGGGGGTGCCTGGGTTGGGTTTTTTGGGGGGATGTTTGGAGCTGGCAGGGCTCCAAAGCCGAGCCGCAGCTGGCCCTCGGGGGACATCGGGGGGTCCCCGGGAGGTGTTTTTGGGTGGTCCCGGGGCCGGCAGTGGCTTCTCCCAGTACGAGCCCAGTTCGTTACAGTATGAGCCTGGTAACTTTCTCTGACTCCCTGCAGGATTCCAGTCTCTCCCAGTTTGATCCCAGCTTATCCCGACGTGTCCCGGCCCCATACCCGCTACTTCCGCGGGCTGCCAGGGCTGCGGGAACGGGGCACCGAGGGTGTCGCTGCTCCTGTTAAAGGAGGAGGAGGGAGAGAAGGGCAGGGCAGGGATGAAGGAGGAGGAAGAGGTGCAGCTGGAAGGAGGGAGGCGTGGGGAAAGCTGCATTCAAGGCTCTTCATTGACTTCTCATTGTCCTGCTCGGAGCTTTTGGAGTTTTGTGCCAGAAATCTCTCCCCGCCCCCACTCCCCCACAGGGCTTTGGGGCGGTTTTCCCTTTTTGGGGGAAATCAAAGCGATGCACGGATGCTCCGAATTAGGGGGCAGGAGAAGTGGGGCTGCTGGGCTTCCCGCAGAGCCGGAGCCAGCGAAGGCGAAGGCGCAGGGCCGGGAAAGCCGTGTCGGGAGGTGCGGAGCAGTTTGTCGGTGCTGCAGATCGATGCCGGCCCGGGCCCGGGCCCGTTCCAGGGCTGTTCCTCATCTCCGGCTTTGCCCTCCCACAGCCCGGGGGGCCCTGAGAGCGCGGGGCGAGGCTGTGCCGTGTGCAGAGCCCGCCCCTCGCTGCCATTGGCCGCTGCTGCCGTCAGTCGCGGTTCTGGCGCGCTGATTGGTGAGAGCGGGGCGAAGCACGGCCCCGCTGGCGGCCTGAGGGCGGCCCTGGCTCGGCAGCGGCGCCATTGGCGGAGCGTCTGTGCGGGCCCGGGAGTGGCGGCAGCGGCCGGAGCGCGGGGAGGCGGCATTGGCGGAGCTCGGAGGCGGCCCCGGCGCAGGTGGGAGCCGCGCCGGGTTCTGCGGGGGCTCGGGGCTCGCTGCGGGCGGAGGGGGCGGCAGGGGGCTCCGGCGGCTTGGCGGTGCCGTGTCCGGCCCGTGCCGGCCCTGGGCTGAGGGTGCTGCGGGAGCGGCTGCCCGCGGTCTCCTTCCCGCCGCTGCCTGGGCAGGAGCCGCTGCCGGAGCAGCGCTGGCTCGTCCCGGTTGCTGTGGCTAGAACAGAGGTGGCTGCCCCGTGGCTGGGCCCGTGCGGGGAAATTCCCGTCGCCGGAGGTTTCTGTGGCCAGAGGAGACCGAGCAGTCCTGTCAAAGTGACTCGATTGCTGAGCAGAGGGAGAGGCCGTGGGGCATTTGCCATGCGCTCTCTGCCCTTGTTGTAGCACGCTGCCTCCTTTGGATGCTCATTTTCCCGGCCGCATCTCCCTCTGCCTTTGCCCACTGGCTGAGGGACTTGGAAGGTTCAGACTTCCCGATCCGCCTGGGCACAGAGATGATCCCCCCTTATTTTAGTGAGGTTTTCACAATATTCTCCATTTGCTGTTTCCCTTTGCAGCTTCACCCATTTCTGTTGCAGAGTCAGAGATCCTCACCATGGGCTCTGCCTTCAGCTGTGCAGATTCCATCTGTGCAGGCAGGCAGAGCTTGGGGTGAGGGGCAGAGGGAATCAGCCCAATTCCTGCCCCAGGCAAGAAGAGCCAGGTCCATTGTCCCCACTTTGCCCCAGCAGTGTTAATTTGCATTTCTAAAGCTCCTCTGCTGGCTGCCTGGAATGCAGCTTCTCTTCCAGAGCAGCCTTCAGCAGTCTCACATGTGCTCCCCCCACAAACTGCTGCTTTATTTATTTTTTCCTTCAAATCATCTATTTAGTGTTTATGAGTGAAAGGGTCACCTTTAAATCTCTTCTCGTTTTGCAAAATGCAGCCTGAAGGTGAACGTTGCAAAACCCAGACCAAAATTTTGGTATCTCTCACACAGACATACACAAAATAATCCCAAGGCAATTAAGTTTTTTCTACTTCTCCTCGGAGTAAAAACTCATTCTCTCATCCCTGACCAAAACCTAACCGGCAATATAGAAGTAGGATTATTACAAAAAATACTCTTCTGTTATAAACTTTGCTCTGAAAGTGCAGAAGAAAGGAAAACTCCACCAATATGTTTAGTGTAGGAGTCAAGGCATTCCTTGATTCTGGCCAAGATCTGCAACAGAAATCATTCCATCCCCACAATGCCCGGGTGTGCAGAGAAAATCGTTCCATGACACGTGGGTTTAACTGGATTTTTCCCAAACTTGATACAGTCTGAACCAATCTAAATCCATTGCTTTAATGTTCTACAGTTTCAAGTTGTGCAGTTTTTAGTATTTGGGTTCCTGTTGGACCCGGATTTCTTGGCTTCTGCTGTTCATCAGGTCAGAACTGCTGGATTTCCTTCTCAGCCTTTTCCCGAGCAGGTGTCTCCAGCTCTGCCGGGGGCAGTGTCTGGGGTAGGTGTTGGTTGCTGTTTGCTGCTGGGCGTTATCTTTGTGGGAATCTTTTGGGCCATTCCCAGTGTGTTGAGATGTTAAACTCATCTCCACTGAGTGGTGGAACATCCCTTAAAAAAACCTTTACCATTTCTTTCCCCAAGGCCAAGGCAAACCAAGGCTGAGTAGAGAAATAAAATGTTAAAAATGTTAAAGTCTATGACCTGGTGTATTTTCCATCAGTGCAATCCCAGGCAGCGCAGTGTGTGAGTGTGGCTGAGACCCAGAGTGGAATTGTGCCGTTGTCTTCGCCAGCAGCTGTGGCAGTGCAGGCCCAGAAAGCACTGAAGCTGCAGCAGTGGCAGCAAGGATTGGCCCCGGTGGCTGGAGATGCCAAAGGAGGGTGCCCAGGCAGAGGATTTGAGCAGAGGATGTGTGGGCAGGCCCAGGGGCTTGCCCCGCTGTGGAGCCCTGGCTGCTGCTGCGCTGCCTTCAGTGCAGGCTCCGTGGGGGCCTCCCATGCTCCTGCTGCAGGTGGGAAGTGCAAATCTCCGGGGCTTCAGAGCCCTGGAGCCCAGGCTGAGGGGTCCCCCCGTGCTCAGCTGTGCTGGGGGCTGTTTCTGGCCTCAGGGACACTTGGCATGGGCCACGCCACTTGGCCACCAGTGGTGCTGCTTTGGCCTCCTTAGGCAGGGCCCGATGTCCTGCTTGGATGTTGGGAACAGCAAAGTGCCAAGGCAGGCTCTGTGCCAGCCCAGCTTCCTGTGGGAGAGATTTCACAAGAGACACGACTCTGGCCACAGACTGCTTTAAATGTCCATCCCTTATCCCCACCCTGCACTGGGTGGAGAATTACCAGGGTAAGGAATTCCCAAGATCAATTGCAAGGGAGAGAATTGAATATCTGCCCTGGGTCTGGCTCCTCTTCTTGCCAAAGCCAACGGCAAAAGCCGTACCCATGGCATCTTGGTTTACAGCCCTGACTCCTTCCCAGGGGCTGTTTGGGTGGGCTCTCCCCTGGCCAGGAGGGCAATGCCTCTGCCAGGTGCTTGTGGCCGACCCCGTCCCCTGGGTGCCGGGGCCCCCTTGGGCCCTGGGGTTGATCCCTGAGGGGCTGTAGGAGCTGTGCCATGGCCTTTGCCTTCAGCTTGGCCTTTTGCTCATCCCTTCTTGCATTCAGCTGCTGTGCCTTTGTGCCCAAGTGCTCCAGGGCCGCCTTCTGCCACTCCTGCAGCCGCGCTCACTGCCTGTGGGTGCTCATCCTCTGAGAGCTGCTGAGCTTTGTGCAAAATCTTTCCTTTCTCCAGCGACCCAAAGCAAATGCTTAAATAGAAAATCCTGATCCTTCCATGTACAATCTGCATTTCCCAGATGTGTCTTTGTTTTCCTCCTTGTGCTCAGGGTCCTCTCCCCAGCCCGTATCCCAGAGCCGGTCCCTGTCCTGCCGCAGTGTCCAAAGGCGGCCCCCCCCGGTGGGCAGGGCCGGCAGCTCCACGGGGCCGGGCAGCGGCCGGGGCGTCCCGCAGGCTCCTGGGGGCCGGGGGCCACTGCCGGCCCTGCCCGGGACTGGTGGGGTCAGGCAGCGCCCGGCGCTGAGCCCCGGCTGCCCCACAGCCCCGGCCCGGCCCCGCAGCTCCCCACAGGCCCCCAGCCCGTGCTCCCAGTCCCGCACCTCTGCGCCCGGTGCTGCCGCTGCCCACCACAGAGAAACCCCCTGACATCCTGACCTCCTTCTTTTCCTCTCCGGGAAACCCGGAATGGAAATTATCTGGATCAGCTAGCAAATTCTGAGCATAGAACAGTGCTGAAAAACATCTCAGTCCTCTGTATTTTTCTGTTCCTTCCCTTCTCCGTCATCCTTTTTCTCACCACATAGATTCCTCCTGCTGCTTCTTGCCTTCACCACATTGCTGCACACTGCCCTTCACCCGATCCCTTCCCAGCACACCAACACCATCCATCCCCTGTTGTCCAAATCCCTTCTCCACTTCCCTTATTGCCCCCCGGGCTGTCCATGTCCTTAATTACCTCTGGGGGAATGTGCAAACTACCTCAACATTCTCCCAAGGGACCCTTCAGAGACATTTTGGGATCATCATCCCTTTGGCCAGGACCCCTCCCTGGCTTTCCCTTTTCTCTCCTCCCTGGGTGCCCTGCCATGTTCACTCCCCGAAGATCCCAGTGCACTCACTGCTGAGATTTTCAGTGCTCTCTCCCTGCTGACTCTTCACAGACCCCCCTGATGTGTCCCTCGTCTGTCTCCTGGTCACTCCCGGGTCCCCAATCGATCCCCGGTGCCGCCGCCAGCCAAGGGAGCCGATCACCCAAAGTGGGTGAGGCACCTTCAGCTGCACTCCCTGCCCGCAGCCCCGGATGGTGGAAGGAATTCCGGATGAGCCCCAGGGTGTGTGGGAAAATTGACATCAGCAGAGGTTTCTGTCCACAAAGCAGACAGCGGAGTCCTGTAAAAGTAATTTCATTCCTAGAAATGGGAGAGGCCATGGGACATTCCCCATGGGATCTCTGCAGTTGTTGGAGGACACAGCCTCCTTTTCATCCCAATTCTCCTGGCCACATCTCCCTCTCCCTTTCCCCACTGGCTGAAGTACTGGAGAGGTGCAGACTTCCCAGTCTACCTACGACATACCCCGTTCATATGCACCCCAGTATTGTATAGCAAACGATATTCCTGGCTCTGTTAAGTCTTTGTTGTTCTTCGGGAAGTTCATGAATTGAGCAGGACCTTGGCTGCGCAGCAGTCTGTGTCATCAATTGATAACATTTCCTGAAAATGATGGCTTCTCCTGTCACTTCCTTATGTACAGGTGCCTGGCCGTATCTCGGAGCAGATTCACAGCATCTGTTTGTAAAGACACTTTCCTCTTGTTCCTTTCATGGGGGTCCCCCGTTTTCGGGACATCCCCCCTGGAGCAGGGTGTCCCCTCTTTGCTGCAGCCCCAGCCCTCAGGCAGAGCTCAGCCAATCAGAGCGCAGGGCGCTGATGACTCACCAGTTGCCAGGCAGACTCGCAGCTCCCAGCGTTCCCCACCTGGAGACCACCTGCGCCCCCCCCTCGGCCCCATCGCCCCCGCGAGGGGAATTTGGGGAGGTGGGAGTGGGGCAGCGCCAAGGCCGGGCCCCCCCGCGCTGTCCTGGCGGGAGCGGCTGCAGTGGGGACCGAGTGCGGGCGGAAGCGGCCGAGAGCCCAGCGCTGCCCCAGCCCGACCTGCCCCAGCTCCATCCCTGCCCCTGCGCTGGGATGCTGTGGGTCTGGGGGGAAGAGGGAGCCGGCAGTGGGTGCTGGGCCTGGGGGCAGGAGGAGAAGGGAAGGAGAAGCAGGGTTGAGGAACAAAATGGTCAAAGGATGGGCGTGGCAGGAGAAGGTGGGATTGTGCAGGAGAAGGAGGAATAGCAGGAGGAAGAGGAGTGTGAGGAAGAGCAGAGTCACAGGAAGAGGAGCAGAAACAGGAAGCAGCACAAGGTTCCGCCCCTCCCTGTGTCTGCAGCCTCCCCCCAGCCCCAGGAGCGCTGCTCCCCCCACATGCAGCAGGTGACTGTGGAGGGGGATCCAGGATTTTCACGGGGTGGATCTTGGTGTTTCTGAGCTTGCTTGGGCTAAATGTTGGTGCTTTGGTTTTATGTGGCAGCTGAATCTTTATCTTTTGAAGGAGGTTTTTGCTGAATTTTGAGGTGTGGGGATTTTTTTATCTGTGTCTTGAATTTTGCAGTATTTCTGGGGTGAATCTTGGTGTTTTGGAGGTTCTCACAGACACAAGATGCCCAGTGATTTCCTGAGATGAAGTGGGACAAGGAGGAACCTCCAGTCCAAGGTGCTCTTCTCTTGTTTTTTCCCCAAACCAGGATTTGTCATTCTCAGGGTGTGGCTGGATGGAGGAGGAGGAAAAGCCCCGGAGATCCTGCAGGAGGAGGGGCTGCAAACCCAGCTCAGGGAGCTGCAGGGAGGAAGGAGCCCCCCTGAGCCAGGAAGGCAGCCGGAGATCCAGCCGGATATCGGGGCTGGTGGAGAAGCCTCATGGCAGGGAGAAGCCTCACAAGTGCTTGGAATGTGGGCAGGGTTTCAGCCGGAGCTCCCACCTGATCCGGCACCAGAGGATCCACACTGGGGAACGGCCCTACGAGTGTGGGGAGTGTGGGAAGGGTTTCAGCCAGAGCTCCCACCTGATCCAGCACCAGAGGATCCACACTGGGGAACAGCCCTACGAGTGTGGGGAGTGTGGGAAGAGCTTCAGACACTGCTCCAGCCTTATCCGGCATCAGAGGATCCACACTGGGGAGTGGCCATACGAGTGCTTGGAATGTGGGCAGGGCTACAGCCACATCTCCAAACTGATCGAGCACCAGAGGATCCACACTGGGGAACGGCCCTACGAGTGTGGGGAGTGTGGGAAGGGATTCAGCCGGAGCTCCAACCTGATCCAGCACCAGGTGATCCACTCTGGGAAACGGCCCTACGAGTGTGGGGAGTGTGGGAAGAGCTTTGGCCAGAACTCTATCCTGAGAACACACCAGCGCATCCACACTGGGGAGAGGCCCTACGAGTGTCCCCAGTGTGGGAAGAGGTTTCACACCAGCTCCACTCTCCTCTTACATGAGCGGATTCACACAGATGAGAGGCCCTTCCGCTGCCCCGACTGCGGGAAGGGCTTCAACCGCAACTCCAACCTCACCTTGCACCGGCGCATCCACAGCGGGGAGAGGCCCTACGAGTGTGGGGAGTGTGGGAAGAGCTTCTCACAGAGCTCTCACTTGACCCAACACCAACGGAGGCACCAGTAAGGGAAGCCCTGAAATAGTGTAAAAATTTAACAGGGTAGAAATCCCTTTGGACTTAGGTAAAATGTTCTTCTTTGTGCTTGCAAACATAAGTAAAATATGCTGTTTAGTCTAGTAACTGGAGCACAAGCAAAACTGCCCCAGCTAAAGAGAAAGAATGCAAATTTGTATGCTAAAGAGATAAGAAAGACTCCTCCAACCTGGAAACAGACATCGCAGAGTGACCCAGGAGTTCTCTCTGTACTTTCTGACAAAAAGTGAGTACAAGTGTAACTAGCTGTATGTGTAAGGCAAAATCAGAAGAATGAATATGCATGAACGTATTGTGAAATTCTATGAATATGTAAATTAGCTAGAGTAATAAAAAAGAATCCGGAGTTTTCAGGAACACGCATGGCCAGTGAAGGGAAAAGCCTGGCGTGCACGCGGTGCTGAAATACGTACCAAATCTGACAAATCTATCAGAATTGTAAGCTTTTCATTTTTCGCCTCAATTCTCCCAGCGAGTGCCCCGAGTGAAAGAAGAGCTTCGAGTGAGGGAAGAGAGTGAGGGAAGAGCTTGGAGTGAGGGAAGACAGTGAGGGAAGAGAGTGAGGGAAGAGCTTTGTGGGCTGCTCCAGCTCCATCCCCCATGGGAGGCTCCGGGCTGGATGATCCCCAGTGACCCCCGTTGGGCAGAGCCCTGGTGCCCCCGAATGGGGAATAAAACAGAGAGGAAAACAATGGAGCTGATAAAGGGGCCGAGATCTGAGGCCTGACTGAGCAGAAACTGTGGGAGACACAGACACAGTTTAAGTCTCCCTGGGCAAGAAGTGACCAAGCAACCTGTTGTGAGACTTTGTGATAAGATAACGTTCCCAGGTGCTGTGATGTCATGAAGAATGTGTAACTAATGGGAAATTGTTAGCAAACATCGAGCCCTGTCTGAGCACCATACAAGTAAAACCCTGTATAAACACCTGGTACCCTCAATGAAATTGGCTTCTGGTCTAAACTCGGCTGTCCCCGTCTCTCCATCGTGGATAAGCCCTGTTGTGGGTGATCCCCGTTGGGTGGGGGGAAGGTGTTGGAGGGATTTCTTTCCCTTCTCCTTGTGCTGCTGTGTTTGGTTGGTAATAAATTCCCTCCGTGTGCCCAGGCTGGGTCTGTTGTCCCCGTGCCGGTGCTCGGGGCGGGATCTCTGCCGTTGCTTCTCTCCAGTCCCGGGCCTCTCCTCAGCCAATGAGAGAACGCGGTGGACAAGAGTCAGCCAATCAGAGCGAGCGGGGCTGATGACTCACCAGTTGCCGGGCAGACCCGCAGCACCCAGTGTTCCCCACCTGGACCCCACCCTCCCTGCCCAGTCCCGGCCCCAGCGTGGGGTCCCCCCAAGTCCCTCCCCACTGCCCCCCATAACCTGGGCTGGGTTTAACCAGCCGGCGGCGGCTCAGGAGCTCTGTGGGCAGAGAAATGGGGGTGACACCAGGCTGGTTGCCCCGGGGAAGGAGCACACACGCTCCTAGAAGCTGAGCCCCAGCGCCAGGAAGACGAAGCCTAACTCGGAGCCCCCGATCCCTGACAGCATCTTCCTGTGGGCGGCATCCAGTGGCATCTCTGGGGGCTCTGCAGGGGTATGGACCCCCCAAAACCTCTCAGAGACACCCCAAACCCTCTCCCAGTCCCTTCCCAGCCTCACCAGGACTCACCCTGACCCCTCCTAGTGTCTTCCCAGCACAACCAACCTCATCCCAACCTCTGCTTTTCCATCCCCAATCTCCTTCCAGCTCCTCTAGACTCACTCCAATCCTTCCCAGTCACAGCCAGCACCTCCAAACTCCCTCCCAGTGTCCAGCAGGACCGCCAGAACCCCATCCCACCCTCCCCAGCATCCTTGAAACCACTTCTCAGCCCTTCCACACCTCCAAGCCCCTCTCCCAGCTGAAACCAGGCTGTCTCCAACTCCCTCCCAGTTGCTCCCAGCACATCCCAGTGGCTCTGGCAGCGCCCCCAATTCCTCCCCTGTACCCCAGTGCCGGCTCAGGGGGTGCTCCAGGCTGACGTGCTCCACTTGGCAGCTGCAGGTGAGCTCGCGCCAGGGGGGTGTTTCCAGCAGCACCAGGAGCTGGTAGGTCCAGTCCTTGTTGGGGACCATGTCGGTGGCCACCACAGAGAGCTCCTGCTGGCCCTGGAACCACCTCAGCTGGGTGTGGGCAGGGTAGAAATCCATCATGGAGCAGCCCCGGGCTGGGAGATCGAGGGCACCAGCGAGATGGATACGCCTGGGGACACTGGGAGAGAGCGGGGACAGACTGGGATCAGCTGGGGAAAACTGGGAGAGAGAGGGGAGGGGTGGGGTGGCCTTGGGAGGGATTGGGAATGAACTGGGAAGGACTGGGGTGGCACTCAGAGAGATGGGAGGGGATGGGGGGCACTGGGAGGGAGGATGGAGGTCTAGGAGTGAACTGGGAATGGACTGGGAGGGACTGGGGCGGCACTGGGAGGAACTGGGAACGAAGCGCGCGGCACTGGGAGGCCGAGTCCAGTGCGGGGCACTCGGCGCTGCGGGTCTGCCTGGCAACTGATGAGTCATCAGAGACACGCGCTCTGATTGGCTGAGAGGCGGCAGCACCACGCTAGGCTGAGATGGACAGCCGGGAGGCACTGGGAGAGACTGGGATGGACTGGGAGAGCCACGAGGGTCAGTGGCAGGGACACAAGGTCTCGGGGATGGGCACAAGGAGGGCTGAGGGCTCTGGGCCGATTCCAGGGAGGTTTTGAGGGGCTCCAGGGTCATTGCCAGGGCAGGGCCGAGGGGACACGCTCTGCCCCGCGCTCACCTCGGCGCTCCGTGAGGAACGGGCTGAGATACTCGTGGTTGTACCGGCACAGCCAGTCCGCCGCAGCCCTTTTTTGCTCCATAACGTCTGGGTCGCTGTTCCAATACCTGGCTGCTGTCTCCCCATAGGGGGTGAACCCCAAAAAGTACCCCACGTCGCAGTCGAACATCGCGTACTGCTCCCGATTGTAGATGAACCTGCTCAGGTACCTCACCTTCTCCGTGCCGTTCATGAAGTGACACTCGGACTTTCCCACGTACTGGAACACCCCTGTGTGTGCAGGACACAGGTCCGGGGGTGCCCCCCCAGCACGCCCAGAGCTCCGGGATCCACCCCGGATCCCCACTCCGCACCCCCTTTGCCCCAGGGCCGCCTTGGCTCCTTCCTGCCCGAGCTGCCACTTCCTCTTTTGCACCCTTCCCCCATTTGCCCTTCCACATCCTCTCCCCTCCGACTTTCAGCCTCTCCCCAGATGAGTTTTGGGGTCCCATTTACTCCTTTTCCTCTTTCCCAACCTTTTAAACACAATTTCCCAAAAGCCCTGCCTTCCTTCCCGCTCAGGTTTGGGGTCCTACTCTCCCCTTTTCCCCACTTTCCCACCCTCTCCCACCCCTTCCTCACCTGCCCCCAATCCTCAGCCCCTCCCGCTCTTCCTTTCGGGGTCCCCTCCTCCTCCTGCCCCTGCAATTTCGGGCTCCCACCGCCCCCTTTTCCCCATTCTCCCCCCTGTCCCACCGCCTCCCGCCCCCCCCGCTCTCCCGAGAGCTCCGCGCCCGCAGCCGGGGGGGCTCCCAGCACCACCAGTGCCACCAGTACGGCCCCAGCTGCCGCCACTCGCCCCATGGCCAGCGCCGCCCAGGGAGCACCAGCCCCAGAGCGGCCGCGCTGCGCTGGCAGCACCAGTCCGGAGCAGCGCGGGCTCAGCAGCGCCGCGCGCTCTCATTGGCTCCGAGCACTTTTGGGCACCGATTGCCGAGGCTCTGCCACACAACCGATGACTCCTCAACTCCTCGCGCTCCCATTGGCTGCAGCGCGTTTTGGCTGCGTTTGGATTGGCTGAGCGGTTCCGGGACGCTGCAGCCCCGGCTGGGGCTTTTCCAGGCACGGGGAGCCTTGGGGCGCTGCGCAGCTGGGAGCTCAGCTGTGCCCAGAAATGTGTGCCCGGCTGCGCGGGGTCTCAGGGGTGCCCGTGGCGAGGGGTGACGCTGGCCCCATGCCAGGCACCCCCCAGAGCCGCTCTGTCCCTGCCCCCCGCAGCCGCACAGGGACAGCAAATGGAACCGAGGGTTCCTGCCTGGGGACAAGGAGCGGGAGAGATCCCTCAGCAAATCCGGCACGGGCACAACAGACCCGGCCCGGACACAGGGAGGGAATTTATTACCAACCAAATCACACCAGGACAAGGAGAGGGGAAAGAGATCTCTCCAACACCTTCCCCCCACCCAACCGGGATCACCCAGAACGGGGTCACCAGGGCTCTGCCCAACGGGGCTCACTGGGGATCATCCAACGTGGATCCTCCCATGGGGGATGGAGCTGGAGCAGCACACGAAGCTCTTCCTGCACTCGGGGCACTCACAGGGCCTCTCCCTGGTGTGGAAGTGCTGGTGAGTGACGATCCCTGAATTCCACCTGAAGCTCTTCTGACATTCCAAGCACTCATAGGGCCATTCCCCAGTGTGGATCCTGTGGTGATCGGTGAGGTCAGAGGTCCCACTGAAGCTCTCCCCACACTCCCCACACTCACAGGGCCTCTCCCCAGTGTGGGTGTTCTGGTGTTCCATCAGGGTGGAGCTGCAGCTGAAGCCCTGCCCACATTCCAAGCACTTGTGAGGCTTCTCCCTGCCATGAGGCTTCTCCACCAGCTCCGAGCTCCGGCTGGATTTCCGGCCGCCTTCCTGGCTCAGGGCGGGAGCTCTTTCCTCCCCACAGCTCCCTGGGCTGGATTTGCAGCCCCTCCTCCTGCAGGATCTCCAGGGCTTTTCCTCCTCCTCCATCCAGCCACACCCTGGGAATGACAAATCCTGCTTTGGGGAAAAGCAAGGTGGGAGCACCTTGGAGTAGAGCCTTCTCCTGCCCAAGTCCATCCCTAGAACTCAGCAGGAGTCTTGTGTCCATGGAAATCTCCACTATATCAAGGTTCAGCCCAAAACAACTCTCCCAGGACTTCCCGATCTCTGATCTCTCCACTTTTGGGGTTCCAGAGGTTTCCTTTCCCTGGGATGATGGGGGTCCAATGGCTCCAGGGGTTCCCCCTTCTCCGGCGTCCTGCTTAGGGATGATTCAGGGGCTTTTGGGGGTCCATGGGGTCCCTTCTGCCTTGATGCTCTACTTTGAGGTCCTAGGGGTCCCAGGGGTCCCTCCTCTCCAGGCTCCCCCCCTTTCCAGCCAGCCGGGGTTCCCCCAACTCCAGGATCACCCCTCTCTTCTCTCCCCAATCCAAGGGTTTCAGGGGTTCCCCTACTCTGCTCCCCCGGGGGTCCCCAGGACCAATGTCCTCCCCCTGGTGGCCCTGGGCAATGGCAACGTGGACGCCCAAAGATCCCCCCAAGGGGCTCAGCTCTGGGGCCCTGCAAGATCCAAACCTACACATACACATACACAGATAAAAAAAAAGCCACCTGTCCCAGGGTTTATGTGGGTCTCCCAGACGATATTTGGGGCTCAATTCCACAATCTGCAAGCTCCAAACACACCCCAGGGACCCCCCGACAGATTTGGGACAAGCTCCCCCTCCCCTCTTACCTGCAGGATGAGGCAGGGGCAATGGTCCCAGGGCCAAGGGTGCTGCGGCCACAGGGGGCACTGGAACCTCCTGTTTCTCCTCCTTTTCCTGCTCCTGCTCCTCCTCTTCCTGCTCCTCCTTTTCCTCTCTCCCTCCTCCTCCTCCTTCCTCATCCCACCTCCTGCCCAGTTCCTGCCTTCGCTATATTTAGAGTGGAGAACCTTGCTTGTTTTTAGAACGAGAATAAAGATCCCAGAGGGAACACGGCTTGCTGGTTTTAGCCAGAAGTGTCAGTGACTAAAGGTCATGTTTGCTCTGCTTTGGTGCCGTCCTTGTTCCTCCTCAGTGTTCAGGCTGGGCTATGGGGTGTCCTTGTTTGCTGCATTTTCAGAGCTCCTCCTGGATCCTTTGGGCAACAGGCTGTGCCCTGGGAGGGTTCTTTGTGCTCCTTTGTGACACAGGAGAACCTTGCAGGCGGTTTCTGCGTGAGCTGCTGCTGTGATGTCACAGGAGCACTGCCACGTCCCCGAGGTGTTCCCGTTGCTGTGGCACACGGAGGCCTCAGTGTCCAGAGTGGCTCTGGGCACTGCTCGTTGCCGGAGGATCCTCCTGCCCGAGGCATTCTCAGCAGCCAGCCCAGCCCTGACGGGTGTCCTTCTGTGCTTGCAGGGCTACAGTCTGCAGACGTGTGCAGCGCAGCCAAAATGATCCAGCACGTGGCTGCTGCAGTTTGCACGCTGTACTCTGTGGCGTATGCGGGGTATTTTTTAACCCACTTGGCACGTAAGTCGAGGTTTTCCCTCGGTGCTGTGGCGTTGGGCTTGCTGTGTGCTTGCTGTTCTTCCTCTGGGCCTGAGCTGACTTTGTAACCAAATTGCCATGAAGACACCATTGCTTTGGGAGAGCTCCTGGCAGCAGCTGCAGCTGGAAAAGGGGGTGTCTGCAGCCAGCGGGGCGTGCACAGCATTTGCAATGAGCTCTGGGGGGTTCTGTTCCCTCAAGCGGGGAGTCTGTGGCAGCAGAGCCTGGAACTGCCTGTCCAGCCAAGAGCTGACCCAGCCCAGTATTTTGTGCTGTTCTCTTGGTGTGTGAAGGGACTGTGGCTCCTGGAGGGACGCTGTGAAAGCAAAATGCTCTCTCGGGGTTGCCTTGCTCCGGGGCATTTCCCACCACAGGCAGTTGTTTTCCTGACAGCGTCTGGTTCATGTTCCCTCTTCCCTTGCAGGGCACCTCATGAGTGGATCCCGAGCAGCTCCTCCTTCGGTGAGTGGGAAAGGAACCTTTGGTGTTTGGAATTGTGCAGCAAGTTTTGAGCTCGGCATGTGGCAGACGAGTGCCAGCCTGGGAGGCTGAAGGAAAGTTCCTGTCAGTGTCCTTGCAGCAGCAAAGGGATCCCTGGCAGTTTTCTCCTTTTCTGCTGAAGAGCTTTTGAAGAGCTGCAGGTCTGGTTTTGCAGGCAGAGCATTGCTTGCTGGCTCTAGCCATGGTGGAATATGGAATTCCCAACAATAAGGGGCAATGTCGACTTTAGCCCATTGTTAGTTTGAACAGCTCCGAACCCAATTTCTGCTTAGTGCAGCTGGATGTGCAGCTGAGGGTAAATAAGGTGATAACTGAGACAGAACTTCCCGTCCCTCACGCTGCCGTCTGTCCACAGGGCACAAAAGCGGCACCAGCACCTCCTCTGGCTCCCTCTGCTTCCAAAGAGGAGGCCAAAGAGGAGGAAGGCAGCAGTGAGCTTCCTGCTGTTCCGGGGGACGATGGTGAACGTCCCTCAGTGCCGGGAGATGACAATGAACTTCCCGCTGCTCTGGGAGACGAGGGCGAACATCCCGCACTGTGGGAACACAACGGCGAGGCTCCTGCGGTGTGGGACAAGGACAGTGGACATCTCCCGGCGTGGGAGGAGGACAGAGGACATCTTGTGTCTTGGGAAGAGGAGGGTGAACTTCTCCCAGCATGGGAAGCGGACAGTGAACGTCCCCTGGCTTGGAGAGATGATGGCGAACCTGCAGCGTTTTGGGAAAAGGACGGAGAAGCTCCCTGTGCTTGGGAAGAGGACACTGAACCTCCCTCGGCTGTGGGATCCTGGGCTGAACATTCTGACAGCAGCACAGCCCTGCAGCCAGAGGGGAGAGGGGAGTGGTGCCTGATGCAGCTGAGTACGTCTGCTCTGTTGCTGTGTGCCAGAGCAGGGTGCTGTGTGTGTGTCTCGGCATCAGCTGCACCCAGTGCTGCTCTGCAGCTGAATGTGCCAGGGTCATTTCTTGTCCTTCCCCAGCTGAGACCAAGGGGCTGACGGCCCCAGGGAGGGGGGCTGCATTCTGGCTCTGCTGCAAGGCGGGGTCTCACTCTGGGAGGGAGCGTCTTCCACGTGGTTTCTTTCAGGGAACACCGTGAGCCTGGCGGAGCCTGCCGAGAAATACCTGGAAGTGGAGCAGATTGGCCAAGGGTAAGTGCACGGCAGTTACTTCTGCACAAGCAGGCCCAGGTGTTGTGCTGGTGCAGGATCAAGTGAGAAGTCAGGAGAGCTCCAAACACCTCCAGACACTGGGGTGCCATCCTGCTGTCCCTCAGTCCTGATCAGAATTGATACCTGTGCTCACAAGGCACCGTCAAAGGCCCCTGAGGCTGGCAGTGTCCTGCCTGCAGCAAGGAGCAGGACCTGGAAGATCTTCTGTCTCTGGAATTGGATTGCCTAAAAGAGCCACTCACCATCTGGTGACGGTCAGAAAACAGTTCTCAAGGAGATTTCTTTCAAATATTTTGCTTCAAAAAATATCCTCGGGTCAGGATTATCAACCTAATGGTTTAGAAACAGAAACCAGAGCTGAACTAATAAGTGCTCTATTCTAGCACAGGTAGTAGAGCCCATACATTCAGTAACAGACACAGAGCTGATGCACTCTGGGGGAAAATGCATCACCTGCCTGATGGCAGGGCCCTTGTGGATCCTGCAGGTCTTAGGCAGGAAATGGAAAAGGATGAAATGCATTCTTTTCCAGTTCTTTAGACACCCGTTGCTCACTTCAGGTTTTGAAGTAAAGCCATGCACCACGGACATTTGGGATTTGCTCCAGCCCAATTCCTTGGTGTTGGGTCTCAGTTTTCTCTGGCACACCTTGCATGGCAGAGGGCTGGTGGCTGCTGCGCTGTTGTTGGAAGGGTCGATGCCCCCAGGTGTTTGTGAACGCTGCAGGCAGCAGAGATCTCCTGTCTGGGCTGGCTTTCACTGCCAGGGCCTAAAGCGCTGCTTCTTTCTTCTCTGCTGTTTTGTCTCCAGGGCTTTCGGAACCGTTTCTAAAGGACTCGACAGGGCCACTGGAGGAGAGGTCAGTGTCAACACGCCCAGCACGTCTGGCAGCTCTCCAGGGCTCTCCCCTCTGCTGGGAGCTGTGGCTGCAGCTTTGGGGGCCAGCAGAGCTTTCCTGCACAGGCTGCTCCTCTGCAGGCAGAGCCGTGTCAGCCTGCAGAGCACAGCTGGGACAGACTTGGTCCTTCTGAAGTGCCCAAAGGAATGCAAGGAGGGCAATGGATGTGTGTGTTTGCTTTGTTGTGCAATCCCAGCCAGAGCAGTTGCATCTGAAATCATGACCCAATCCCATAGAACTGCTAAAGGGTTCCCGGCTGTTTTGCTCTGCTTGCACAGAACCAGAATTACCTCCTGCTTGCAGAATGTGTTTGAAAAATAATGAGAGTGTTGAGGCCATTTGAGAAGACTGTAGGTGCAGAGAATGTGGTTAGAGCTTGGAGGCTGACAGCTGAGGGGCCATTTCTGCAGGGCTTGCAAGGCCAAATGTCTCTGGCCATGTGTCCTGTAAGCAGCCCCCAGCGAGCAGAGCAATGGGCTGTGGGAATGGCACTTGCTGAGCTCTGGTGTCCCATCCCAAGGCAGTTGGGCACAGCCCGGCTCCGTCGCCCCAAAAAGACTCGCTCCGTGTTTGCTGCGGCCTCCTGCCACAGACTCCTCCAGTTAAAGGTCTGCAATGTCCCTTCAGGTGGCCATAAAGAAAATGAGTCTGAGAGGGCAGAACAGGGAACGAGCTGTGAATGAGCTCCTGCTCCTGAAGGACAAGAAGAACCCCAACATTGTCAGCTCTTTGGACAGGTGAGTGCTCCAGGCCTTATCCCGTGCCCGGGCCCTGCCTTAACCTTTCCTGGCGTCCGTAGTCTGTAGCCTGATTTGAAAATGCCTGACCCAGCCGTATCTTCCCAAAACAACAGCCTGGCAGTTCGCTCCCTCCATGTGCTTTTGTTGCTTTGGTTTGGTTTTTCCTTCAAGTTGACCCTGTTTTCTGTGTCTTACAACAAGTGCTGGTAAACCACAGCAGAAAGTATTTCCCTTGGCTTCTTCTTCCCAGCCCTTTTCCATTGCTGCAGATGCCAGGAAGACCAGGTTCTTGTTCCCAGAAATGCCTCGATTGCCCATTTGTCACTGGCCTTGCCTGTTTCTGAAGGGACTTTCTGAAAGGTTTTCTGACCCCTTTTATCCCAAGAGCTGCCCGGCCTCCTTCCCTGGATAACCCTGGGAGCTGTGTTGCCTTGTTCTGCAGGGAAGGGTGGAACTGATGAGTTCAGATGCTGAACCAGCTGGGGGCCAGTGTTGTGGTTCCACATTGATCTGGGCCTTTGCTAAACTGCATTTTTCACCTGCTTGTCATCTCAGGCCTCTCCTTTCTCACAGGGGTCTCCTCCTTTAGACTGTGCAGATCCCAAGGGCTGTGCAGCCTGGCAGGAATGTCTCTCCATCGGATTCTGTCCTCATTGACAAGTGACCTGGCAACAAAACTCCACTCCAGGCTTTTCCATGGGGGAATTGAGCACTGCACATTGGTCTCCATGCCACTGCTTTCCTCTTCCAGCTTCCTTGTGGATGGAGATCTCTGGCTGGTGATGGAATACATGGATGGAGGAACTTTGCAGGACGTTGTCAGACAGACACGCATGGCTGAAGGAGAGATGGCAGCTGTCAGTCGGGAGGTGAGGGATCCTGCCTGTGACTGCCATGCCTTGGACACGATGGTCCTTCCCAGCAGGGCGTGAGAGCAGGAGTGGCTCCAGGCTCAGGGCTTTGTTTCTCTGTTGTTTTTATGAGCTGGAGAAGAAAGAGCCCCTGCAGTGAACGGCCTGCCAGCAGCACTGCACTTCTCCTCTGTTCTTGTTCTCTTTCCTGCTGTTGCGGCACTCTGTCTGTTTTGGATTTGATGTGCTGTTCTCAGCTTTGCCTTGAACCGTTTGCCTGGATCTTGTCTGCACTGCACTCCTGGCCTGTCAGAGCAAAGTCGCTGCTGGCAGAATTCTAAACTGTCCTTTCTTGTGTGATATATTCCGGCCATTGGTTTTTACCCTTGTGTTTCTTGTTCTCTCTCAGTGTCTGCAGGGCCTGGATTTCCTCCATTCGAACCGGGTGATCCACAGAGATCTGAAGAGCTCCAACATCCTTCTGGGCATGGACGGCTCTGTCAAGCTGGGTGGGTGTTCCTGGCCAGGCACGGTGCTCCCGGGGTGCGGCTGTGGGGCTGCTTCCCAGTGACGGCCAGAGCCCCACAAGGGCTGCTGGGGGCACTGCCCGGCCCCTGCTGCCAGCTGAGAGCGGCTGCCCCTGCAGAGAGCTCAGGAGAGGAGCAGGCTGTCAGGGGTGCCTTTGCTCTGGGAATGGCCCTCCCAGAGGGGCAGGAGTTGGAATCTAAAGCTGCAAGGGAATCAGTAAAAGCCACTGCACGAAAGCTGAGGGTTTCTTTAAGGGTCCAGTTCAGTTCCATCTTTCCTTGGCTGCAGCCTTGAGAACTTTTCCAGCTGACTTCACTGCTGCATTCTCAGACTGAGAGCGGGGAGTCTTTGTGCTTGGTTTCCTCATTCCAGCTGCCTTTGACAGTGTTTGTTTCTGTCCTCAGCTGATTTTGGCCTCAGCGCTCAGCTCAGCCCTGAGCGGCACCAGCGCAGCTCCATGGTGGGCACTGCTCACTGGATGGCCCCAGAAGTTGTCACCAGTTCTCCTTACGGCCCCAAGGTGGACATCTGGTCCTTCGGCATTGTGACCATCGAGATGGTGGAAGGAGAACCTCCTTACTTCAAGGAAACGAGGGCCATGGTAAGAGGCCAATTCTCCCGTGGTTGCAGAGGCCTGTGAGCACAGGGTGACCCTGCACTGGGAGCAGCAGCTGGAGGTTTCTGCACATGGGGAAGGGAATTCCCAGAGGACTCGAGCCTCAACACAGACACATATTCTGCAGTCTCCAGACACAATTTGCTTTGGGATTTATGTTGTTGCAGTTCTTCTGGCTGTGAGGATGACCTGAAAATGTGAAGCAAGTGCACCAGCTCTTTACAATGGCTGTGGCAGCACCAGGGTTAGGGTTTTTTGGTTGGCATAGAAAAATGAGCTGTGAGCAGCATCTCTGCCAGGGAGGAAAATGCCCCTGGAGCTGGGGCTGGGAAGCCGGGGTCGATGTGAGCACTTGTGGGTGGGAAGGAAGCTGGCAGAGCGCTGAGTTTGCTTTTCCTGCAGGCTCGTGCTCTGATCCGGCAGAACGGGACCCCGCAGCTGCAGGAGCCCAGGCGCCTGTCGGCTCTGCTGCGGGACTTCCTCGAGTGCAGCCTGGAGCCGGACGAGGAGCGGCGCTGGTCTGCCCAGGAGCTGCTGCAGGTGAATGCCAAGCGGCTGCAGGGGAAGCAGCAGCGCCAGGGAGGGGTTTTCTTGTGGGGCCCCCTCCGATGGTCTCCGGTCTCGCTGCTTTCCACACGCAAAGCAAGCAGAATCCTTGCCTGGTTTGGCTTGGCAGGGGCCTTTCGAGGTCATCTGCACCTGAGGCCCCACAGCGAGCAGGGCCATCTTCAAGCAGCTCAGGTGGCTCAGAGCCCTGCCTGACCTGAGCTTGGATGTTCCCAGGGAGGAGGCACCTCCCACATCTCTGGGCACCTTCTGTCAGTGCTTCCCCACTCTCCTGCTAAAAAAATTCTGCCTTAGATCTCATCTGAGCCTGCTTCCCTCTCCTGAGTTTCAGACCATTTCCCTTTGTCCTGTTGCAACAGAGCCTGTGAGGAAGTTGACTCTGGAAAGTAACGGTTCATTTCTTTCTTTTTTCTCCTTTGGGCAGCACCCATTTTTATCATCAGCCAAGCCTCTCTCCAGCCTGACCCCTCTGATCACCGCAGCAAAGCAACTGAGGCAGCAGAGGAGGAGATGAAGCACTGGAGGACAGCGTTTAGTCACAGTAGTTAGTTAGGACAACTAGTTAGTTTTGGTAGTTAGCAGTGCTAGTTAGTTATGGTAGTTAGCAGTGCTAGTTGGTTAAGGTAGTTAGGACAGCCTGTTTGTTACGGCTCTTATGACAGCCTGTTTTGCATGGCAGTTTTTTGAATAAAAACTCTCTTAAACCTCAACTCCCTTGACGTGTCCCTTCCTTCTCCCTGTGTGACTCAGCTGCCCGGAGCAATGTGAGGGGAGAGCGGGCCCAGCCTCACCCAGCGCTGAGCCCCAGCAGAGCCCTGGCAGAGCCCAGAGCAGCCTCGGCATCTGCAGAGTCAGCCTGGAAGGAGGCGCTTGGAGCCTTCTCGGCTGCACCCGACTCTTGGTTACAAACTGTGGGTGGTGGAAAATGCCACCGGCTCTGCAAGAGGGCAGAAGGGGCCCCGGGAAGGCCCAAGTGCTCCATGCAAGGGAAAAACCTGCCCTGGGTTTGTTATAAAGAACTATGTAATTGGTGGCTTTTGCTATTATGTCTTGACTTCTGCAACTTATTCCTAATCACAACATGAAAGATGAGCTGATTTTGATACACTACAGTTTGTAATCACTTTTAACTACTTTTGCTGTCGTACAATTTGTCGGCTCTTTGTGGCCAGTGCTCTGTCCCCTGTGTCGCTCAAATCCTCAGAACATCATTCATGGATGATATTTTAGTTTGTGGACAGTGTGAAAAACATACATTATAGTTTTGGCTTTTGCAAAATATTGAAGTGGATGCTACGTGTTTTGCATTAGAATGTTAACTTTTGCAGAAGTTGCTGCAGTTGTGAAATAATAACTAATGCTTTTATTTTTGTAACTAACTGACAAGAATAACTCAGAGATATTTGTGAAACAGCTAATGTTGATTTAAAGTACTTGTGGAAGTAGCTAAAACCGTCTGCATGGCCAGATAACATTTAAGGAACGGGTGTGATGAGGACCCCTGCCGCTGACCCTTCGACTGTCAATAACTGTCGCCTGCTGATGTGGAAACCCAGGGCACTGGGAATATTTCTCTGTCTGCTCTGGGGTGCCCTGACCCCCAGGGCAGCACTGACTTTGACCCTCATTCATGGAGAAAACTTCCAAAGCCTCAAGGTAAACTAGAAACCACAAAAGTGTGAAAGAGATTGTAGAGAATTGTAGAGAGTAGTGGAGTATGTCACATGGGTGAGACATTTAGGTTTTAGGATTTTTAGTATGTTATAGATGGATTCAAGATGGAGGATATAGGGTGTTGTCTTGAGTTCCCTTCTTCTTTCTTCTTCCTCTTTCTTCTTGCCTTTAGCTGGTATCTTGTAAATGGGTAGAAAAATCCACATGAAAAATCCGGGTCTTTAGGGCTCAGTTATTGGGTTAGAAAGGAAAATAATTTAGGTGTCCCTTCTTAACTGGGTAGCTTAGTTTTTGATTAGACTTAAAATGCCTTGTAACAAGAGATTGTTAGTCACTTTTGTGCTGTTTTTCCTGCTCGCAGAGTCTGGTGCAGACAGTGTGCTGAAGTTTTGATAAGGTAACAATAAACAGAAGCTGAAGACCAAAAAAGTCCAATGCGTCTCTCCTTCCTGACACAGAACTGCTCCAGGAGGGTCTCCCCTGCCAGGGGAGCCCCCAGGGAGTTGCCCAACTTGGGGCCTGCAGACTGACAGCTGAAACCAGGGATCAGGGGGCTGTTGTGAGGAAGTGACACACAACCCTCAGAACAACAATCCACGATTCCTGCACGTACTCTAGAAAGGCGGCTTGGGGCTCAAACCAACATCAAGAGTTCCTGGAACAAGTAAACGAGTTCAAAGAAATCTTTCAATGTGTATAATCTTTATCAATATGTTTTTGAACAATACAATGGAAAAAATAGATAAGAAGAGTTGCTATGGCTAACCAGTGTGCCTCTGGCCATTGCCAAGCACCCACTGCTGTTATTGATTTGTCTCTAATTATGCCTTCTTAAAGTTTTAAAAATTCTAAAGCATGAGGCTCATTTCTCACCAAACCCAAGGTACTCACCCCTTGCTTTCTTGCAAGCCATTGTCAATCCTCAATTTCATCTGGATGGAGGAGAATGACGCTGCAATTAAAACAAGGAAAAGGAAGATGCACTGGTGTGGAGGCCCAGGAGCCCACCATCAGAATCTCAGTCCCTCAGCTGTGGAGGACTGGTCCCAAACAAGAATAGATTTCAAGGTTATGGGGAGAAGCTTGCTTCTCCCATAGATCTTTGCAGGCACATGCTGATTTCTGTAAAGTTATGTTACCCCATTGGCCCGTTGGCCTAATTACCCTAGTTCAACCCCTGTCACCTATTTTGGTTAGTCCCTAGAATGTTCTCCTCTCTCTGTCCCTCGACTGGCCCAAGTTTACTGCATTTCCCTGCCTCTGTTTCCCTATTAGCTGACATGACCCTTAACCCCTCCTTTGCACCATTTTCCCCCATATCCATTGGACCCTGACCCTCAGCTCCACCCTCACTACCCCATATAAAAACCCCCTGTGCCCTCAGCTTGCAGCCTGTCTTTGTCCCTGGTCCCTATTCAGCTCTGTGCCCTGTTCCTGTTCCAATAAACCAGTTTGCTGGAGATCCTACAAAGACCCATCCTGCCTACTTTGTCAGCTTTATAAAGTCACCGTGAGCTTCGGGCTCATCAGTGCCGGACGCTCCAAGGGCCTCGGTAGCGCCAGGATGCTACAGACTGGGACAGCCAGGCAGGTGAGGAGGAAGTCACTGCCCCTTTGCCCCTCTCTCCTGCTCCATCTCCCAGCCCAGCATCGCCCCTGGCTGCAGGACAACCTCGCTGCTGACGCCGTCCTGCCAGGGATGCATTGAGGGGATCTCCTTCCCCTTCCCTCTGGCACAGAGGCAAATCCCATCTTCTTCTCTGCCCTGCTTCCTCTCCTCATTCTCTCCTTCATCCATCTACGTCTTTTCCCATCTCCTTCCTCCCTTGTTCTTTCTTCTTCCTTCCTCTCCTGCTTTTCCTTTTCCCTTCTCCCTGTTTCTAACTCTCCTTGTCCTTCCGGCCCCAGGCACTGAGCTGCGGACAGAGACCAGGGAGAACAAATCCCTGCCACAGAACCTCGTGGAAGAGGCCATTTGGAATGGCTCCACGGTGCACGAATGCAGTGGGGAGGAAAAGCCCCAGAGGTCCCACACGAGGAGGGGCTGCAAACCCAGCCTGGGGAGCTGTGAGGAGGGAAAACCCTCCCTGTGCCGGGAAGGGTGTGGGGAATGTGAGAAGAGCTTCAGGCAGAGCTCAGCCTATTCCTGGTGCCTCCAAAGACGGTGGTGCTGGATGCAGAGATCCCCTTGCAGATCCATGGGGCTGCAGAGCTGCCCCTGCAGATCCATGGGGATGCAGAGACCTCCCTGCATATCCATGGGTGTAATATATAATTTAAAATAAATTCGTGCTCAGGACTAAAAAAAATACAGTATCTTTTTAAATGGAATCAAGTGACAGAAAGAACAATATATACAAGATGAATTCCTGTCTCAAAGGATGGTTACTCTGAAGGATTATTCCATCTAGAAGATAAGCATTGAACTGATAAGATGAATATTCATAGCCAGAACAAGATATTCGAGAGGATTGCCATCTAACGAGACTTCAGCAGAATATTCCGGGAAAAACTCTACACGAGAAAACATGCATTAATATGTGGAAAGGGGCAAGACCGACAAGAGGGAACAGGAAGACCCCCCAGGAATCCTACTACGTCTGAAAGCAATATAAATAAAACCCTGTGGAATCAGTACCTTGTGAACTGCCAGAGGTACGGGGCTGTATAGCCTGAAACCAGCTCCGATCGCCTGGCTCGGCGCTGTTTTGCTTGTGGCTTTTCCAATTTTTATTTGACTTGATTTAATAAATTCCTCTAATTATTAAATTGACTGATTCATTTATAACAATGGGGCTGCAGGGATCCCCCTGCAGATCCATGGGGATGCAGAGATCCCCCTGCAGCCCCTGGAGGAGCCAGGCTGGAGCACGGGGATGCCTGAGAGGAGGCTGTGACCCCGTGGACAGAGGAGCCCCCGCTGGAGCAGCCTGTCCTGGAAGGAGTGACCCCGTGGCACAGTGACCCACGCTGCAGCACTTGGAGGGGGGCTGTGCCCCAGGGGATGGACTCCGGTTGGAGAAGTTCCTGGAGAAGTCTCCAGTAGGAGAGACTGCAGGCTGCAGCAGGGGAACGACTCCTGTCCCTGGGCAGAGGGAGAAGCCACGGGGGATGAACTGAGCACAGCCCCATTCCCTGTCTCCTGCACTGCCGGGGGAGGAGGTGCAGCTGGAAGGAGGGAGGCGTGGAGAAAGCTGCATTCAAGGCTCTTCGTTGACTTCTCATGATCCTGTTCTTGTCAGAACACAGAATGTCCCTTGGACACTCTTGGATGTTCCGGGCCCAGGTCAGAAGCATTTGAGACACTGATATGCAACTGGAAACCCCTGTGGCTTTGAATCTGACCCATGGAACAATTTACCAACCTTGCAGGAAGAACAAGAAATCACACAAATTTAGATATTATTGTAGAAGTAGTCACAAAGTGAAAGGCAGAACTTCTGAGTGCTGTACAGGGGGGGTTTAGGCTTTGTACAGAGGGGTCTGAGTTTTGTACATGGGGATCAGAAGTTCTAAGATGAAGGGACTTGGGCGTGCCCTGTCCTCCTTCTTTCTCCTTCCTAACCTCCATGTTCATGGTGATGTTGGCACTCACAGATTGGTTTAGAGTAGAAAGTCACCATTCAGTATAGGTGATAGGCATTGGGGTAAAACCACAAACATTCAACACGTCATGGATGATATAAAAGATGGCACCAGCCCCCTGGGAGTCAGTGTGTGCCTTTGTCTGACCTGCTGAATGGACCGCAGCAGTTCAGGAAGAAAATCTTTTAGATAACATACAATAAACTACCTTGAGACCGGATGAATGAAGACTACTGAGTCTTTCTTTGTAGGCACGGGTGGGAGGAGAGACTTTTCCATCTTTCAGGGTCACCCCAATCTGGGGGTGAGCCCTGACACACAGTTTGTAACCAAGAGTCGGGTGCAGCCGAGAAGGCTCCAAGCGCCTCCTTCCAGGCTGACTCTGCAGATGCCGAGGTTGCTCTGGGCTCTGCCAGGGCTCTGCTGGGGCTCAGCTCTGGGCGAGGCTGGGCCCGCTCTCCCCTCACATTGCTCCGGGCAGCTGAGGCACACAGGGAGAAGGAAGGGACACGTCAAGGGAGTTGAGGTTTAAGAGAGTTTTTATTCAAAAAACTGCCATAACAAACAGGCTGTCATAAGAACCGTAACAAACAGGCTGTCCTAACTACCTTAACCAACTAGCACCACTAACTACCATAACTAACTAGCACTGCTAACTACCATAACTAACTAGTTGTCCTAACTAACTACTGTAACTAAACGCTGTCCTCCAGTGCATCATCTCCTCCGCTGCTGCCTCAGTTGCTTTGCTGCGGTGATCAGAGGGGTCAGGCTGGAGAGAGGCTTGGCTGATGATAAAAATGGGTGCTGCCCAAAGGAGAAAAAAGAAAGAAATGAACCGTTACTTTCCAGAGTCAACTTCCTCACAGGCTCTGTTGCAACAGGACAAAGGGAAATGGTCTGAAACTCAGGAGAGGGAAGCAGGCTCAGATGAGATCTGAGACAGAATTTTTTTTAGCGGGAGAGTGGGGAAGCACTGACAGAAGGTGCCCAGAGATGTGGGAGGTGCCTCCTCCCTGGGAACATCCAAGCTCAGGTCAGGCAGGGCTCTGAGCCACCTGAGCTGCTTGAAGATGGCCCTGCTCGCTGTGGGGCCCCAGGTGCAGATGACCTCGAAAGGCCCCTGCCAAGCCAAACCAGGCGAGGATTCTGCTTGCTTTGCGTGTGGAAAGCAGCGAGACCGGAGACCATCGGAGGGGGCCCCACAAGAAAACCCCTCCCTGGCGCTGCTGCTTCCCCTGCAGCCGCTTGGCATTCACCTGCAGCAGCTCCTGGGCAGACCAGCGCCGCTCCTCGTCCGGCTCCAGGCTGCACTCGAGGAAGTCCCGCAGCAGAGCCGACAGGCGCCTGGGCTCCTGCAGCTGCGGGGTCCCGTTCTGCCGGATCAGAGCGCGAGCCTGCAGGAAAAGCAAACTCAGCGCTCTGCCAGCTTCCTTCCCACCCACAAGTGCTCACATCGACCCCGGCTTCCCAGCCCCAGCTCCAGGGGCACTTTCCTCCCTGGCCGAGATGCTGCTCACAGCTCATTTTTCTATGCCAACCAAAAAACCCAAACCCTGGTGCTGCCACAGCCATTGTAAAGAGCTGGTGCACTTGCTTCACATTTTCAGGTCATCCTCACAGCCAGAAGAGCTTCAACAACGTAAATCCCAAAGCAAATTGTGTCTGGAGACTGCAGAATATGTGTCTGTGTTGAGGCTCCAGTCCTCTGGGAATTCCCTTCCCCATGTGCAGAAACCTCCAGCTGCTGCTCCCAGTGCAGGCTCACCCTGTGCTCACAGGCCTCTGCAACCACGGGAGAATTGGCCTCTTACCATGGCCCTCGTTTCCTTGAAGTAAGGAGGTTCTCCTTCCACCATCTCGATGGTCACAATTCCAAAGGACCAGATGTCCACCTTGGGGCCGTAAGGAGAACTGGTGACAACTTCTGGGGCCATCCAGTGAGCAGTGCCCACCATGGAGCTGCGCTGGTCCTGCTCAGGGCTGAGCTGAGCGCTGAGGCCAAAATCAGCTGAGGACAGAAACAAACACTGTCAAAGGCAGCTGGAATGAGGAAACCAAGCACAAAGACTCCCCGCTCTCAGTCTGAGAATGCAGCAGTGAAGTCAGCTGGAAAAGTCCTCAGGGCTGTAGCCAAGGAAAGATGGAACTGAACTGGACCCTTAAAGAAACCCTCAGCTTTCGTGCAGTTGCTGTTACTGATTCCCTTGCAGCTTTAGATCCCAACTCCTGCCCCTCTGCGAGGGCCATTCCCAGAGCAAAGGCTCCCCTGACAGCCTGCTCCTCTCCTGAGCTCTCTGCAGGGGCAGCCGCTCTCAGCTGGCAGCAGGGGCCAGGCAGTGCCCCCAGCAGCCCTTGTGGGGCTCTGGCCATCACTGGGAAGCAGCCCCACAGCCGCACCCGGGAGCGCCGTGCCTGGCCAGGAACACCCACCCAGCTTGACAGAGCCGTCCATGCCCAGAAGGATGTTGGAGCTCTTCAGATCTCTGTGGATCACCCGGTTCGAATGGAGGAAATGCAGGCCCTGCAGACACTGAGAGAGAACAAGAAACACGAGGGTAAAAACCAATGGCCGGAATATATCACACAAGAAAGGACAGTTTAGAATTCTGCCAGCAGCGACTTTGCTGTGACAGGCCAGGAGTGCAGTGCAGACAAGCTCCAGGCAAACGGTTCAAGGCAAAGCTGAGAACAGCACATCAAATCCAAAACAGACAGAGAGTGCCACAACAGCAGGAAAGAGAACAAGAACAGAGTAGAAGTGCAGTGCTGCTGGCAGGCCGTTCACTGCAGGGGCTCTTCCTTCTCCAGCCCATGACAACAACAGAGAAACAAAGCCCTGAGCCTGGAGCCACTCCTGCTCTCACGCCCTGCTGGGAAGGACCATCGTGTCCAAGGCATGGCAGTCACAGGCAGGATCCCTCACCTCCCGACTGACAGCTGCCATCTCTCCTTCAGCCATGCGTGTCTGTCTGACAACGTCCTGCAAAGTTCCTCCATCCATGTATTCCATCACCAGCCAGAGATCTCCATCGACAAGGAAGCTGGAAGAGGAAAACAGTGGCATGGAGACCAATGTGCAGTGCTCAGTTCCCCCATGGAAAAGCCTGGAGTGGAGTTTTGTTGCCAGGTCACTTGTCAATGAGGACAGAATCCGATGGAGAGACATTCCTGCCAGGCTGCACAGCCCTTGGGATCTGCACAGTCTAAAGGAGGAGACCCCTGTGAGAAAGGAGAGGCCTGAGATGGCAAGCAGGTGAAAAATGCAGTTTAGCAAAGGCCCAGATCAATGTGGAACCACAACACTGGCCCCCAGCTGGTTCAGCTTCTGAACTCATCAGTTCCACCCTTCCCTGCAGAACAAGGCAACACAGCTCCCAGGGTTATCCAGGGGAGGAGGCCGGGCAGCACTTGGGACAAAAGGGGTCAGAAAACCTTTCAGAAAGTCCCTTCAGAAACAGGCAAGGCCAGTGACAAATGGGCAAACGAGGCATTTCTGGGAACAAGAACCTGGTCTTCCTGGCATCTGCAGCAATGGGAAAGGGCTGGGAAGAAGAAGCCAAGGGAAATAATTTCTGCTGTGGTTTACCAGCACTTGTTGTAAGACACAGAAAACAGGGTCAACTTGAAGGGAAAACCAAACCAAAGCAACAAAAGCACATGGAGGGAGCGAACTGCCAGGCTGTTGATTTAGGAAAATACATCTGGGTCAGGCATTTTCAAATCAGGCTACAGACTACGGATGGCAGGAAAGGTTAAGGCAGGGCCCGGGCACGGGATAAGGCCTGAAGCACTCACCTGTCCAAGGAGCTGACAATGTTGGGGTTCTTCTTGTCCTTCAGGAGCAGGAGCTCATTCACAGCTCGTTCCCTGTTCTGCCCTCTCAGACTCATTTTCTTTATGGCCACCTGAAGGGACATTGCAGACCTTTCACTGGAGGAGTCTGTGGCAGGAGGCCGCAGCAAACACGGAGCGAGTCTTTTTGGAGCGACGGAGCCCGGCTGTGCCCAACTGCCTTGGGATGGGACACCAGAGCTCAGCAAGTGCCATTCCCACAGCCCATTGCTCTGCTCGCTGGGGGCTGCTTACAGGACACATGGCCAGAGACATTTGGCCTTGCAAGCTCTGCAGAAATGGCCCCTCAGCTGTCAGCCTCCAAGCTCTAACCACATTCTCTGCACCTACAGTCTTCTCAAATGGCCTCAACACTCTCATTATTGTTCAAACACATTCTGCAAGCAGGGGGTAATTCTGGTTCTGTGCAAACAGAGCAAAACAGCCGGGAACCCTTTAGCAGTTCTATGGGATTGGGTCATGATTTCAGATGCAACTGCTCTGGTTGGAATTGCACAACAAAGCAAACACACACATCCATTGCCCTGCTTGCATTCCTTTGGGCACTTCAGAAGGACCAAGTCTGTCCCAGCTGTGCTCTGCAGGCTGACACGGCTCTGCCTGCAGAGGAGCAGCCTGTGCAGGAAAGCTCTGCTGGCCCCCAAAGCTGCAGCCACAGCTGCCAGCAGAGGGGAGAGCCCTGGAGAGCTGCCAGACGTGCTGGGCGTGTTGACACTGACCTCTCCTCCAGTGGCCCTGTCGAGTCCTTTCGAAACGGTTCCGAAAGCCCTGGAGACAAAACAGCAGAGAAGAAAGAAGCAGCGCTTTAGGCCCTGGCAGTGCAAGCCAGCCCAGACAGGAGATCTCTGCTGCCTGCAGCGTTCACAAACACCTGGGGGCATCGACCCTTCCAACAACAGCGCAGCAGCCACCAGCCCTCTGCCATGCAAGGTGTGCCAGAGAAAACTGAGACCCAACACCAAGGAATTGGGCTGGAGCAAATCCCAAATGTCCACGCTGCACTGCTTTAGTTCAAAACTTGAAGTGAGCAATGGGTGTCTAAAGAACTGGAAAAGAATGCATTCCATCCTTTCCCATTTCCTGCCTATGACCTGCAGGATCCACAAGGGCCCTGCCATCAGGCAGGTGATGCATTTTCCCCCAGAGTGCATCAGCTCTGTGTCTGTTACTGAATGTATGGGCTCTACTACCTGTGCTAGAATAGAGCACTTATTAGTTCAGCTCTGGTTTCTGTTTCTAAACCATTAGGTTGTTAATCCTGACCGGAGGATATTTTTTGAAGCAAAATATTTGAAAGAAATCTCCTTGGGAACTGTTTTCTGACAGTCACCAGATGGTGAGTGGCTCTTTTAGGCAATCCAATTCCAGGGACAGAAGATGTTCCAGGTCCTGCTCCTTGCTGCAGGCAGGACACTGCCAGCCTCAGGGGCCTTTGACGGTGCCTTCGGAGCACGGGTATCAATTCTGATCAGGACTGAGGGACAGCAGGATGGTACCCCAGTGTCTGGAGGTGTTTGGAGCTCTCCTGACTTCTCACTTGATCCTGCACCAGCACAACACCTGGGCCTGCTTGTGCAGAAGTAACTGCCGTGCACTTACCCTTGGCCAATCTGCTCCACTTCCAGGTATTTCTCGGCAGGCTCCGCCAGGCTCACGGTGTTCCCTGAAAGAAACCACGTGGAAGACGCTCCCTCCCAGAGTGAGACCCCGCCTTGCAGCAGAGCCAGAATGCAGCCCCCCTCCCTGGGGCCGTCAGCCCCTTGGTCTCAGCTGGGGAAGGACAAGAAATGACCCTGGCACATTCAGCTGCAGAGCAGCACTGGGTGCAGCTGATGCCGAGACACACACACAGCACCCTGCTCTGGCACACAGGAACAGAGCAGACGTACTCAGCTGCATCAGGCACCACTCCCCTCTCCCCTCTGGCTGCAGGGCTGTGCTGCTGTCAGAATGTTCAGCCCAGGATCCCACAGCCGAGGGAGGTTCAGTGTCCTCTTCCCAAGCACAGGGAGCTTCTCCGTCCTCTTCCCAAAATGCTGCAGGTTCGCCATCATCTTTCCAAGCCAGGGGACGTTCACTGTCCGCTTCCCATGCTGGGAGAAGTTCACCCTCCTCTTCCCAAGACACAGGATGTCCTCTGTCCTCCTCCCACACCGGGAGATGTCCACTGTCCTTGTCCCACACCGCAGGAGCCTCGCCGTTGTCTTCCCACAGCACGGGATGTTCACCTTCGTCTCCCAGAGCAGCGGGAAGTTCACTGTCATCTCCCGGCACTGAGGGACGTTCACCATCGTCCCCCGGAACAGCGGGAAGCTCACTGCTGCCTTCCTCCTCTTTGGCCTCCTCTTTGGAAGCAGAGGGAGCCAGAGGAGGTGCTGGTGCTGCTTTTGTGCCCTGTGGACAGAAAGAAAAGGAGAAAACTCCCAGGGATCCCTTTGCTGCTGCAAGGATACTGACAGGAACTTTCCTTCAGCCTCCCAGGCTGGCACTCAGCTGCCACATGCTGAGCTCACAGCTTGCTGCACAATTCCAAACACCAAAGGTTCCTTTCCCACTCACCGAAGGAGGAGCTGCTCGGGATCCACTCATGAGGTGCCCTGCAACGGGAGAGGGAACATGAACCAGATGCTGTCAGGAAAACAACTGCCTGTGGTGGGAAATGCCCCAGAGCAAGGCAACCCCGAGAGAGCATTTTGCTTTCACAGCGTCCCTCCAGGAGCCACAGTCCCTTCACACAGCAAGAGAACAGCACAAAATACTGGGCTGGGTCAGCTCTTGGCTGGACAGGCAGTTCCAGGCTCTGCTGCCACAGACTCCCCGCTTGAGGGAACAGAACCCCCCAGGGCTCATTGCAAATGCTGTGCACGCCCCGCTGGCTGCAGACACCCCCTTTTCCAGCTGCAGCTGCTGCCAGGAGCTCTCCCAAAGCAATGGTGTCTTCATGGCAATTTGGTTACAAAGTCAGCTCAGGCCCAGAGGAAGAACAGCAAGCACACAGCAAGCCCAAAGCCACAGCACCGAGGGAAAACCTCGACTTACGTGCCAAGTGGGTTAAAAAATACCCCGCATACGCCACAGAGTACAGCGTGCAAACTGCAGCAGCCACGTGCTGGATCATTTTGGCTGCGCTGCACACGTCTGCAGACTGTAGCCCTGCAAGCACAGAAGGACACCCGTCAGGGCTGGGCTGGCTGCTGAGAATGCCTCGGGCAGGAGGATCCTCCGGCAACGAGCAGTGCCCAGAGCCACTCTGGACACTGAGGCCTCCGTGTGCCACAGCAACGGGAACACCTCGGGGACGTGGCAGTGCTCCTGTGACATCACAGCAGCAGCTCACGCAGAAACCGCCTGGAAGGTTCTCCTGTGTCACAAAGGAGCACAAAGAGCCCTCCCAGGGCACAGCCTGTTGCCCAAAGGATCCAGGAGGAGCTCTGAAAATGCAGCAAACAAGGACACCCCATAGCCCAGCCTGAACACTGAGGAGGAACAAGGACGGCACCAAAGCAGAGCAAACATGACCTTTAGTCACTGACACTTCTGGCTAAAATCAGCAAGCCGTGTTCCCTCTGGGATCATTGTTCTCATTCTAAAAACAAGCAAGGTTCTCCACTCTAAATATAGAGAAGGCAGGAACTGGGCAGGTGGTGGGATGAGGAAGGAGGAGGAGGAGGGAGAGAGGAAAAGGAGGAGCAGGAAGAGGAGGAGCAGGAGCAGGAAAAGGAGGAGAAACAGGAGGTTCCAGTGCCCCCTGTGGCCGCAGTACCCTTGGCCCCGGGACCATCGCCCCCAGCTCATCCTGCAGGTGAGAGGGGAGGGGGAGCTCATCCCAAATCTATCGGGGGGTCGCTGTGAGGGTTTTTTTACTGGGGTGTGTTTGGAGCTTGCAGATTGTGGAATTGAGCCCCAAATATCGTCTGGGAGGCCCAAGTAAACACTGGGAGGGTTTTTTTCTCTGTGTGTGTGTGTGTGTGTGTGCGTTTGGATCTTGCAGGACCCCAAAGCTGAGCCCCTTGGGGGGATCTTTGGGAGTCCACGTGGCCATTGCCCAGGGTCACCAGGGGGAGGACATTGGTCCTGGGGACCCCCGGGGGAGCAGAGGAGGGGAACTCCTGGGACCCCCAGAGTGGGGGGAGTAGAGAGGGGCAATCCTGGAGCTGGGGGACCCATGGCTGGCTGGAAAGGGGGGGAGCCTGGAGAGGAGGGACCCCTGGGATCTCAAAGTAGAGCATCAGGGGAGAAGGGACCCCATGGACCCCCAACAGCCCCTGGATTATCCCTAAGCAGGAGGCCGGAGAAGGGGGAGCCCCTGGAGCCATTGGACCCCCATCATCCCAGGGAAAGGAAACCTCTGGCACCCCAAAAGTGGAGAGATCAGAGATAGGGAACTCCTGGGAGAGTTGTTTTGGGCTGAACCATGATATAGTGGAGATTTCCATGGACACAAGACTCCTGCTGAGTTCTAGGGATGGACTTGGGCAGTGAGGAGCCTCTACTCCAATGCCCTCCCACCTTGGTTTTCCCCAAAGCAGGATTTGTCATTCCCTGGGTGTGACTGGATGGAGGAGGAGGAAAAGCCTCGGAAATCCTGCTGGAGGAGTCGATGAGCCATCGGTTGTGTGGCAGAGCCTCGACAATCGGTGCCCAATAGTGCTCGGAGCCAATGAGAGCGTGCGGCGCTGCTGAGCCCGCGCTGCTCCGGACTGGTGCTGCCAGCGCAGCGCGGCCGCTCTGGGGCTGGTGCTTGTAAGAGCCCGTCTGAAGCCCCTTGTTCTCCATTCTGCCTTCAGATTGCCACGAGAAAGAATCCCTTCCCCCGCTGCAGTTCCGACTTAGAACAGGACACAGTGCAGGTGGAACAACTGAACCATCATTCTAGCTGTTCCGAACAAGGCCTGACAAGAACTTGGCAAGGAGTTGGCAAGGACTTGGCAAAGACCTGACATGGACCCAGCACGGGACAGCCTGATGCGCGGCCTGCTTCTAATCTCCGTTCTTAAGCCGAAGGAACTTTTGGGGGGACTCCCGTGGTCCTTCATTGAAGACCCCTCATCTGCCTCGTTACCACTGTGACAAATAAAGAATGAGAACCCTCCTCCCAAGGACTGAGACTGAGACCCCTACTATAGGGAGGAGGGGAAATTGGTGGTCTGACCACTAATGACATGACCTGTTTCCCTTCAGTAATTTCAATGGACTTATTCTTTATTGTATTCGCCTTGCTTTGGTGGTTTCTGTGGACTCACCTGTTCCCTCGTGGCGATTACAATGGACTTTCATTGTTACACTTGTTCCCCCCTCTTTCCTCTGTGGACTATAACTGGACCCCCGAGTCGACCAGAACTTCGGAGACTCCCCCGACACGACAGACGGATCCCCATCGTCCGGACCACTGAAGATCTCGCCTGTGTTGGAAGCTATTCCCATCCCCCTCTTCTCTCTCCCTCTCTATTATTTTATCTCCTTTCTGATCCCCACTATCGCATATACTGTTTTGGCCCCTAATAAAGGTGCATTTGTTGTGATTAACTGATAGTCCCTTGTTGTTTGCCTTTTTGTACTTTTGGGATCGGTGAAAAGAACCATCACGACACCCCGCAAAAAGCGGATCGTGACATTAAATTGGCGTCACGGACAGGATTTCTGTCTAGACAGGAGGGTTGCAAATGAAAAAGCACCCACACTGTCTTTGGAAATTCACATAAGATCCCTTAGTGCAAAAGGTGGGACACTGTTGTTTTGTTGTTGTTGTTTTATTATTGTTGTTGTGTGTATCTGGTCTGGGAAGGAAGGGACAACTTGAAGAAACTAAGCAGAGCCTCCCAGGCACATTATTGTCCCTTCACCCACCCAAGGAAGCGAAGGGCGACACAGCGAGGGCTGTGTGGTTTGTGGAACTTAAGTTTGTACCTCCCTGTTGTGGTTTTGGTCCCTTCACAAAATGAGTGATAACCTTAATGATAAAGCTAAAGTTGGGCTTTATGCTCTACTAGCTAAATATAATGCCAAACCTTCTCCAGGAGGAGAGGAATGGGCACAAAATAATTGGTTTAATTTGGATAATGTGGTTGATAGAGTGTGTTCTTTACAACATGATACAAAGTTCAAACTGGGCAAGAATAAAACCATCTTATGCTCAGTTTTGGGAGCTTGTCTTACGGCAGCCGTAGAAACTCGCTCACAACGAAGAAGTGAGCAAGAAATAATAATAGACTCCCTTCAAAAATTAGTAGAAATTTTACAAAAACAGTTATATGAAGCAAGAAATGTGACTTATGCATTGCAAGCTGCCTTAACAGAAGAACATGTTAACAAATCACACAATGCTGATTCCCCTACAGAAACAGAGGAGAAGGAAACTACTCACATTAGACAGATTTACCCCCAAAAGGAACTTGAAGCAGCAAATAATTGTGGGGAACATTGCTGCCATCACTTGAGACCCCTAATTAAAACAGAGTATAATTATCTCAGTGATGATGATCTCGAACCTCACATCACAACCAAACACATACCATACACTGCCACTGAGTTAGCTAAGCTTAAAAAGGAATACGGACGCCTCCCACACGAATCAGAAACAGAATATGTTTTCCGGGTGTCCCTCACTGGTGGTGATCAAATTAAATTAACTGAACAAGAAGCCAGTGGGTACTGGGGACACGGTGTCTTCCTAACAACGGGAGATAAACGTGACACATGGTCCCTGACACAGCGTGAGGCTTTTTGGGCCGGGGGAACGAGCCCCTTAGAAAGGGGAGATCGCATAGCTATAATTAGTACCCCTGACCAACTCTTAGAAAGTGTGCATAAAGCCGCTTGCCTGCAAATGATTCATGAGAAGAAGTTAATTCCTGGCTTTGAATCCCCAATGCAATTACCTGTGAAGCCCGAAATAATGACCCCTTTAATTCGTGAGCTTCCAGAAACTACTGCCATTACCTTACAAAAAACTATTATGACATTAAGCCCTGTGGAAAGACTGGACAGATTCCTGGGTAATCCCACTGATTGCACTGGATCTACTGATCCCAACTTTACCCCATCCCATTCATCCTTACAAGCCACAGCTTCAAAATGCAGCTCGCCTGCCAGTAGTCGTAAAGTCTGGACATGGGGTGAAGTTGCAGAAGATTTGATTAATTACTGTAGAAAATATGGACCAGTAAAAACCCTGGAAGAAAAACCAGAGAAAACAAAAGGAGTTCGGTCCATTGGGATTCCTTATGGTAAAAATTCAGAAAAGGGAAAACAAAGCCCTGACCGCCAGCATTGGTGGTCGTTAGGAGTCCAAAAAGGAGTCCCCAGAGATATAATCGATGGTTTGCCTCTTGATAAATTACAGAAATTAATAACTAATTGGCGCCATCGAAAATCAAATCCGCCAATCCAACCCACGGCACCCAAACCTCCTTAAAACATGGGCAAGGAGCCAACTCTTCCTCCGCCTCTCCTTCCCCTCCCTCCTCAGAACACGGGCAAGGAACCAACCCTCCCTCAGCATCTCCTCCGAAACACAGAAACAGTAACCTTTTCCCAACTCCTCTCTCAAAACCCAGTCAGCGGGCCATTTCTCTCTCAGCCCCCTCCTCAGAATTCGGGAAATGAGCTGACACAGTTTCAGGGAAACTAACTTCTCCATCCTTTACAGGTGAGCGAAAGGACGGAGCATGGGTATACTTGAGAATGCTCACTAAAAATAAATTAGGAGATATTTTAATTACAGCTGTTACGGGTCCCAAACGTGCTCTTGTAACATTTTTGATTGACACTGGGGCACAAATTTCTGCATTAACAGAAAAAGATGCTCAGAGGAGTGGAGTTGTTCCAACTAAGAGACAATACTGTGTTCTAAATGCCCTAGGAAAGTCAGAATCTATGAATGTAGCCTTGGTCAAACTCACACTTCCTGGAGATGAGAATCAATTAGTTGTCAAAATGGTAATTGGGAACATTCCAAACAATTTACTAGGGATGGATGTTCTTGCTGGGAGACAATGGGAGGACTCAGAAGGATCTTTGTGGTGTTTTGGCGCTACACCTTTAAATATTAGGTTGCTTCAAACCGCACCTTCTCTACCATATAGTAAAATAACAAATGTAAAACAATATCCTCTACCTTCTGGAGCCAGAGAAGGTATCAAACCAGTTATACAGGATTTGCGAGACCAGGGAGTAATAATTAACACACATTCTGCTTTCAACTCGCCTGTCTGGCCAGTGCGTAAATCCAATGGGAAATGGAGGCTAACAGTTGATTTCCGCAGGCTTAATGCCAACACAGACCCTCTCACAGCAGCGGTCCCGAATTTAGCCGAGTTGATAATATCTATTCAAGAAAAAGCTCATCCTATTATGGCAACTATAGATGTCAAAGACATGTTTTTTATGATACCTATACAGCCAGAAGATAGGGACCGTTTCGCTTTTACGTGGGAAAGACAGCAATACACTTTCACTAGGCTTCCCCAAGGATACAAGCATTCCCCCACTCTAGCCCACCATGCACTAGCTAAAGAAATAGAAAAGATATCCAAACCTGATGATGTAGCTGTTTACCAATACATTGATGACATTTTGGTGGGAGGGGATGAAATTGAAGCAGTAGGAGAGACTCAACAGAAAATAATCTCTCATTTAGAGAGTCTCGATTTACAGATTCCCCCGGAAAAAATTCAAAAGCCCTCCCAAGAAGTAAAGTTCTTGGGAATTTGGTGGAAAGGGGGCATGACATGTATTCCACCAGACACCTTGACTTCTTTAGATCAGATTAAAATGCCTCACACTAGAAAGGATCTCCAACAGGCTCTGGGACTATTAGTGTTCTGGAGAAAACACATTCCAGATTTCTCGATAATTGCTAGGCCCCTTTATGACTTGCTGAGGAAAGGGGTAAAATGGGATTGGACTCCTTCTCAGGAAGAAGCATTGCAATTACTGATTTTTGAGGCAACAGCTCATCAAGCATTGGGTCCCATCCATCCTACAGATCCCTTTCAGGTAGAATGGGGATTCGCTGCCTCAGGGCTGTCAGTACACATATGGCAGAGGGGACCTGAGGGTCCAACAAGGCCTGTGGGCTTCTATTCTCGTGGTTTCAGAGATGCTGAGAAAAGATACACTACCTGGGAAAAGTGGCTGTTTGTGGTTAGTTTGGCTCTCATTGAAGTGGAAAAAATAGCACGTCAACAACCTATTGTGCTAAGGGGCCCCTTCAAGGTTATTAAGACAGTCACTAGTGGAACCCCCCCTCCTGACGGGGTGGCTCAGAGGGCCTCAGTTAGGAAGTGGTATGCTCAAATCGAACATTACTGTAATATTTTTACAATTACAGAAGGAGCTGTAAAAAATTTAGCAATCCAAGAAACTGAGGAGTTGGATAGTGGCCAAGATAAACCAGTCTCTGTAATCAAAGTGGCCCCTCCTTTCTCTCCTGAACAATCAGCAAATTCTTGGTTTACTGATGCTTCTGCTAAAAGGGAAGGTAAAATGTGGAAGTATAAAGCAGCAGCCCTTCACATTTCCTCTGGTGAGCAAATAATTACAGAAGGCGAAGGTAGTGCACAGGTTGGGGAGCTGGTAGCTGTCTGGAGTGTTTTCCAACGAGAAGCACAAAATTCCTCTTTGGTCTGCATTTACACTGACTCTTATGCTGTATACAAAGGTTGTACTGAATGGCTTCCTTTTTGGCAGCAAAACGATTGGGAAGTCAACAGAATTCCGGTATGGCAAAAGGAAAAGTGGCAAGAAATATTAAATATTGCAAGTCAGGGGAACTTTGCAGTAGGCTGGGTGGCCTCTCATCAAACAGATGGGAATCCAGCAGGAGAATGGAATAATAAAGCTGATGAGCTAGCAAGGCTTAGTCCCCTGAAAAAGGAGCAAATTACAGAGGAATGGAATCAATTGTTAGAATGGCTGCATGTAAAAAGGCAGCACACAGGTGCAAAAGATTTATACCAGGAAGCTCATGCCCGGGGTTGGCCCGTTACTAGAGAAATGTGTAAAACATGCATATCAGCCTGTGAGCAGTGTCGCAAGCGACTGGAAAGACACCCTTTAGAAGATGACCCTTTGCATTTGAGGAAAGGCAAAGGCTTGTGGGACGCATGGCAGGTAGATTATATTGGTCCCTTTAAGAAATCAGGAGGAAAACATTTTGTGTTAGTAGGAGTAGAGATTGTGTCTGGGTTAGTTCAAGCTGATGCTTTTAAAAGAGCTACTGGGGACAATACTGTCAAAGCTTTACAGGGGTGGTTTGGAACTTTCCCAAAGCCACAGGAAATTCAGTCTGATAACGGGTCTCATTTCACTGCTAGAGTTGTACAGGACTGGGCAAAAGGTGAAGGAATCAAATGGATTTTTCACACCCCTTACTATCCTCAAGCTAACGGGATTGTAGAAAGGACTAATGGTCTTTTAAAGAGACTCTTAAAACCACAGGAAGGAAATTGGGACCTCCGATTATGGGAAGCTGTCAAAGGTGTAAATGACAGATGGGGAGTAAATGGGTGTCCCAAGATCACTGCTTTTTGTCCAACAGCTCCAAGCATCATTCCGTGCTGGAAGGACCTGACGATTCCACAAACCCTGCTCATTATCCTGGACAACCTGTTTTGGTAGACCTCCCTACAGTAGGGGAGGTACCACTTGTGTTGAAAACTCCTCTGAATAAATATGCATGGGTAGCTTCCGATGCTCTGGGAAAGGAGCACAGGATAAATACACACTGGATAATTCCATCATTCTAACCTTTTCTGCCATATAGTGGCAGAACTTTTCTGTTGTGTTTACCTTTACAGAAGAACCTCGAGGGACAACATCATCTGAGCCATGATAAAATTGGTGATACTTTTCTGCATCTTACCACAACTCTCTGGCCAGAATCCTGCTGAGTGGCCATGGTCTGAAGCTACCATCGAGCACACTAATGCCCTAGGATCATATCCTAAAGGTCGTCACCCGAGTCTGGCAACTATTGTGCTACATAACTCTAAGGTATATCGTCCAAATGAGTGGGGATGGGATCAGAAGGAATGGACCAGAACCCTAACTGGAACGATTGGTGAGACTATTGTGGTAGCATGCAGAAAAGTGGAAGGATCTCTACATGAGAAAGCTTCCTCTATCACAATTGCTGGAAATTTTATGGAGCCAGGAGGAAAAAATTATTTGAAAATCCCTTCAGCAAAATTATGCCCTACCAAGAAATGGGAGTGTGCCAAAATATTTCCCCTTACCCTATGCTGCCGTCAAGAATATATTGGTAATTATACCGCAGTTCGCCGAACTAACAATATTGCAATTACAAAAGACTGCAAAAATGAATCTGTTGATTGCTGGTATAGCTTTACTTTAGCTAAAACCACTTATGTGACATGTAGCTGGCAAAACAACTTGACTAACCCATTTAGTTTGCAAGGCCTGGTTTACAAATTTAAGATTAATGCTACAACCAATAATAATATAATAGTCATACCCCAATGGACGGAAAGCCCCTTTACCGAAGGACCTTGGTCCCAAGCTTTTGTTTATTTTTCCGGATACATGGGAAATGTAAAAGATTTAAATCTAATAACTCTTGTCATGCATAATAATCACACATACACCAGGCAAGAATGGAAAGAATACAAAACCTGGCAGCTTCAAGGGATAATGGGGGAGAAAATTAGCATAGGATGCCGAATGGTTAACAAAACTGCTTATAGTAAGGCAACCTCAATCAGTGTTCAAATAGGTCAAACAGACAAGCAGGAAAAAGTCTGCACGCACCCAAGCATACAGGATTGTTGGCACAATTTTACATTAACACAGACTGCAGAAGTGGTTTGCTTATGGGGAAAAAACACCGAAGGGCTTTCTTTTAAGTTCATAATAAATGCTGTAGCCCAATCCACTACGGTTTATACCACCACCACCACCACCACCACTCGAGCTCAACCACCAGTTATGCTTACCCCGAAAATTTTTGAAGTTGGACCATATATAATCAGGAAAACCGGCCAACAACAGATATTATTTAATCCGGCACGGTCTCTTAAACAAGTTAAATTGCTGATGCAAAATAATGTCTCAGAAATACAACCAGCTTGTTCACCCTTTTTGCAAACCTCTTTTCAGGGCTGGACAACCTGGCTGCGACAGTGGAACCCTCCTAAAAACCGGGTGCCAAGAGACATAACCGGTGTTGTGGGAACGGGATTGGGAATCCTAAATAGTATAGATTCAGAAGTATTAATGAATAAACTGACTTCTACGACTAAAGATTTAACCAAAATACAACAACCACTGCAATCGTCCTTATCGGCCTTGGGAACACATCAGTGGTTGCTATCAAATATTTTACCAAATTGGGAAAAGATAAATGTGAATGATAGCAAATTGATAATTGATGCACTTAATGCCACACAAAGCAATGTTTCCTTAGCTCTTAGCTGTATCCACGCTCAATTATGGATGCAGTCAGTTGCTGCCTCAATTATAAGAGAAGGTGAAGAAGGCACTTTTCCTACTGAAATTAGGAAAATAGTCTGGGACAGTGCCACTGATTTTGAAAGGGATTTCCAATCCTGGTGGAATTTAGTGAATTTTACTTATAACCCCATCACAAACATAGCCACAGCATTTGTGTTGACCATAAGTGATGCCTCAGTACATTTGATATTCCCTGTCATTGCATCCTTTACACTATAGATGTTCCCAGGACTGTAGACACAAGGAGATTATAAGGTTAGAAGATATGTTTTACATAATTTTCTCTTATGATTTGTTCTAATCACTGTTTTAATTATTTGTTTATTGATTATAAAATTGTACTGAGTAATGTCGATTATACTAGATATATTACCTTATTGTTTAATATTGATTATACTGGTTTACTTTTTGATCAATTTATCGTTTAATTGATTAATACTGGTTATTATCTAAACAATTTATTGTTTAACTATTATTGATTTAATTAATACTTATTGTATTTTGCTTATTATTTAATTATAGTTTGCTTACTAATATGTTGTGATTGTTTTAGGTTTCCTGTTTTCTCTTTCCTTTCCTTTTTCTCTTCTCTTCTCCCTGGGATGTGCTGCCGACACTTGACGAGTCCTGAAGACTCCACAACGACCCCATGGAATCCTGCTGATGAAGATCTTTCGAGGGCAATCGTCAGTCACTGGGTGGTGTAAGAGCCCATCTGAAGCCCCTTGTTCTCCATTCTGCCTTCCGATTGCCACGAGAAAGAATCCCTTCCCCCGCTGCAGTTCCGACTTAGAACAGGACACAGTGCAGGTGGAACCACTGAACCATCATTCTAGCTGTTCCGAACAAGGCCTGGCAAGAACTTGGCAAGGAGTTGGCAAGGACTTGGCAAAGATCTGACATGGACCCAGCACGGGACAGCCTGATGCGCGGCCTGCTTCTAAACTCCGTTCTTAAGCCCAAGGAACTTTTGGGGGGATTCCCGTGGTCCTTCATTGAAGACC